>NC_069504.1:1050156651-1050291651 GCF_027579735.1 Bombina bombina
CGGCAGTCTGCATTGCGTTCCTCAGCCGTTTTGACAACTGTTTAATACACTGTTTGTACGGCTGATTACAGGGACTATCGTTGTAGACGTTTATTTGGTACCATAATCTCTTGACTCCTTTTTTGGCAGACAAAACTCATTCTGCATTTTGATCTCCAAATTTTGGAGTAAAAACAGACACCAGACTTGCTGCTGCATTCAGAAAGTGAAGAATCCAAGGGATGCCAACCTTAGTACTTAAGGGTTAATTACTGGTGTTAATGTTTTGTGAAATATTAGTTACACAAATGGACTTACCATTTGCACAGTCATTGTTGCCATATAGTTTGTTGCTTTGAGGATTGGAAATACCCAATGATTGATAAGGGGTAAATGTTTTTCAAGAAAATACTTTCTTATTGTAACTAAAAAATGCATCACTAAGTACTATTATTAGTGGTAACATTTTCTTTTAAATGTAATTCCACAATCAAGGTTGTCTTTCCTTTTTAAAGGTATAGTAAACACTAAGTACATGCTGGACATGATATATTGCAAGCAAAGATTAGCTTTATATTAATATGTAGCTGTATATTTTTTATGTTTAACTTTTTTTTTTTTTTTTTTTTAATTGATATAAGTTTAAAGATTTAGTTTCTATAAAGTACTCTAGATTCTAAAAAGTAATGGGTGCTGCCATGTTTGAACTAGTTTTCTATCTATCTCTGTCTTCTGCTGAGAACAATTATGGGAAGCTAAAAAGGTAAATAAACCAGGCAATAAATAGTTTGTGGAAACAAGGCTGTGTGGAAACCCATACAACCTTGTTTATATAGTCTATTTTGTTGCCTGTTTTATCTCTATTTTTTTGCAGTGGGACAGTGAAATAAGGTGAAAACTTAAGTTCAGACATGGCGACGTCCATTACGTTTTTTTCAACTACACATAATTAAAGGGACATGAAACCCAATTTTCCTAATTATTTCTTTATTTTTGTTCTTTTTGTATCTTTTGTTGAAAAGCATATATAGATGGGCTATGCTGTTTGGTTGCTGCACATGTATGCCTTATGTTATTGGTTCACCCATGTGCATTGCTGTTTCTTAAACAAAGATATTGAGATTGAAGCAAAATAGATAATAGAAGTAAATTGGAAAGCTGTTTAAAATCCTATTCTCTAAATCATGAAAGGAAAAAAATATTGGGTTTCATATCCCTTTAAACATATTATATTACAATCTCATACTGTTTATTAACTCTTTAAAGGGGCATGAAACCCATATTTTTTCTTTCATGTTTTATCAAGAACATGCAATTTTAAACAACTTTATAATTTAATTCTATTATCTAATATGCTTCATTCTTTTGATATAATTTGCAGAAAAGCATATCTAGATCGGCTCAGTAGCTGCTGATTGGTAGCTGCACATAGATGTCTTGTGTGATTGGCTCACCCATGTGCATTGCTATTTCTTCAACAAAGTATATCTGAAGAATTAAACAAATTAGATAATAGAAGTAATATTGAAAATTGTTTAAAATTGTACCCTCTATCTGAATCGTGAAATAAAATGTTTGGGTTTAATGTCCCTTTAACTACCTTTCTTATCTCCATTATATAATAGGCAAACGTGTAAGGATACGATCAACTAGTCCCAGGTTCCGTTGGCTATTCTCATACAACAGTGCAACCTGCACCCCATGGTACACTTCACTGTGGTAAACTGTAGTGTGTCACATATTTGCCTTTTAGGGCCTAGCATTTGTACTGCTTTCATAACGTGTTGTGACTTATAGAGAGAGATCTAATCCAAACATTACCAATGCGTTTAACCTTGTGACTTGAAAATTAGATAATTGAAACATTGGATCAACAGCCTTTTTGAAGGCACAGCATGATATTTACCACAATCGTAAAACCAGGAATCATACTTCATTTCACTTGAAAAATAAAGTACATAACCTCTAGTTCGTTTATAACCTTATTATAATTACAATTTTTTTTTTAAACGGTGCTATAGTTTTAATAAAAGCTTGACCTTTCTTTTGGGTAATGAAGAAGCAGCGTTTAGTGTTTCCTTGTGACTCACTTATATTTTATATAACAGAAAATCATATATGTATCCTTTGTCTGAGATCACATGGATGAGTCCAAATTTATTTACTACTGTTGTTACCCCATGATTCATAATAAACCAGTATAGAGACCAGAATGCCATACTGCAGGTAGCATTTAAAAAATGCATCAAGTGTTTTATTTTTAAACCAGAAAATATTTATAAATAGTGTCATGGGATGAAGTTACTTCACTTAAAGGGCCATAATACCCAAATGTTTAAACACTTGAAAGTGATGCAGCATAGCTGTAAAAAGCTGACTAGAAAATATCTCCTGAACATCTCTATGTAAAAAAGAAAGATATTTTACCTCAAAAGTTCCTCAGTAGCCACCTCCCATTGTAAAGGATTTCTAAGCAGCATTTTAGTATGTCTGTCCTGGGACAGCTGAAAGGATGAGCCTCGTGAACTCTCATATTATTTCACCAATCAGGTAAAGGAAGCTTACTATGAAATCTCATGAGAGTTAAGTCAAATCTCATGAGATCACAGTAAGAGTTCATGACCTCAGCACTGCTGATGCTGATTGGCTGCTGTTCATTTCTTCATTTTTTTATTTTTTTTTACCTGCAGCCTGGGAGCAGCTGAGTATAACTTTTTACACAGAACTTACTCTGCTGAGCTGAGGAAATTGTGAGGTAAAATATCTTCCTTTTTTACATAGAGATGCTCAGGTGATATTTTCCTGTCAGCTTTTTACAGTTATACTGCATTAATTTCAAGTGATTTAGCATATGAGTATTATGTCCCTTTAATTTTAAAGGGGCAGTGTGGTCCAAAATAAACTTTAATGATTCAGATAAGGCATGTAATTATAAACAACTTTCCATTTTACTTTTATCGCCAATTTTGCTTTATATTGGTATTCTTAGTTGAAAGCTAAACCTAGGAGGTTCATATGCTAATTTCTTAGACCTTGAAGGCTGCCTCTGATCTGAATGCATTTTGATAGTTTTTCACCACTAGAGGGTGTTAGTTCATGTGAATCATATAGATTAACCCTTCTTAAAGTGAATGTCAACTTTCAAGAATGAGTGCCCGGTTTTTAAAAATACTATTAAAAACAGGGGAACTTTCATTCATGAAAGTTTACATTTCCTCCATTTTTGTTAAAATACTTACCTTTTCTTCTTGAAGCCGGAGAAGAGATTCCCCCTCCTGTCGCTTGTCACTTCATACATCAGCAATTCCCCCTCCTGTTGCTTGTCACTTCATACGTCAGCAATGACGAATCCGGCTTCCTCCAATCACGGCGTTGCCTTAGGTAATGATTCTGGGGGGGGAAGCCGTGATTGGAGGATGCCGTATTCGTCATTGCTGACGTAAGAGACGAGCGGCAGCAGGGGGAATCGCTTCTACGGCTTTAAGAAGAAAATGTAAGTAGTTTATCAAAACGGGTGAAATGTAAACTTTCATGAATGAAAGTGCCCCTGTTTTTAATAGTATTTTTAATAACCGGGCACTCATTCTTGAAAGTTGACATTCACTTTAAACTGTGGGGGTCGCAAAAAATTCAGGGAGGCCCGTGTATAAAGGGGCCTCCTGATTTCATATTTCATCCCGCGATCTAAAGGCCGGTGTTAGGGGTGTGCGACCTGTGCCATCGCACAGGGCACACACTCCCAAGTGCTGGCTGCCTGCTTCCACCCAGCACTCCCACTTCCCTCCTTCACGGCAGCGCTGGGAGGAAGTGATCATATGTCACTTCCTCCCAGCGCACTGTGCTGCTCAGGAGAGAAGAGGGAGCCCTGCAGAGAAGGTCCTTGCCCAGCAGTTATGGTAGAAGCCTATCTTTGTAGGAGTTGTAAGTGAGAGTACTGGTAGCTACTCTTAGAAATCAGTGTTAAACTCCCATGAATTGACAGATGAGTCAATTAGTAACTCATTGGAGAGTATGAACATGAAGGGGGAGCAGGGGAGGGGCCGGGAGCATGGAAGGGGGGAGTATGAGTGATTTATTATCAGTAAATGTTTGATTTGTATACCTATTTTATATACCCGGGGTCATGTAAAAATTTCTCGCGCGAAAAGGGGTCGCAAGTGGAAAAAGTTTAAGATAACTGTGCTCACGCACGTGTAGTTACCCAAGAGTAAGCACTGATTGGCTAAAATGCAAGTTTGTCAAAAGTACTGAAATAAGGGGCAGTCTGTAGAGGCTTAGATACAAGATAATCACCGATGTAAGAAGTCTATTAATATAACTGTGTTGGTTATGCAAAACTAGGGAATTGGGTAATAAAGGGATTATCTTTTTAAAACAAAAAATTCTGGTGTAGACTCTTTAAATATGAGAAGCCTAATTCAGTATTAGACAAACCTGGGATTCACTGGCTCCTGGAATTTTACCCATGGCTCCTAACTTTTTGGGTTATTCTCCATTATATCTACAAATACCACTGCCTGGCTCCAAAAGTGTTCTTGGCTCCTAAATGTTAAACAGATTTGTCAACCCCTGGCCTCATTTCTGATTTGTCCATAACATTTTCTTACTAATTCAGGTTACATCACATTCCAACAATTCATTAAGTGAATTTTTTTAATGTTGACAATTGGTTGTGGTTTCTGTAGAAAGGAAGATGACAAAGCTACATGAGGATCTGGAAATGCTGAAGGAAGCAGAACGGATGTGAGTTTCCTCATTACCGGTAGTTATAAGAATGAGCCGTAACAATGAATGAAGGACAGTGACTAAGGGCACCTCCGTCATTGTTAAAGGGACACTGAACCCAAATTTTTTCTTTCGTGTTTCAGATAGAGTATGAAATTTTAAGCAACTTTCTAATTTACTCCAAATTTTCTTCATTCTCTTAGTATCTTTAATTGAAAAGCAAGAATGTAAGTTTAGATGTCGGCCCATTTTTGGTGAACAACCTGGGTTGTTCTTGCTGATTGGTGGATTGATTTAACCGACCAATAAACAAGTGCTGAACCAAAAAAATTACTTAGATGCAAATAAAGATAGCAAGAGAACGAAGAAAATTTGATAATAGGAGTAAATTAGAAAGTTGCTTAAAAATTACATGCTCTATCTGAATCACGAAAGAAAAAATTTGCGTTCAGTGTCCCTTTAAACATTGGTTAGGAAATGTTAGACTGAGGCCCAAGTTCTGCCATTGTGAATCAGTTTCTGAACTTTTTACTTAACTGATACAACTTTAAGGAGTGTAAAATACATTCCCCTTTATTTATATTTCTCATACAAGCGCACTTGACCGATGTACAGGAAGCATTTTGCCATACAAGCGCACTTGACCGATGTACAGGAAGCATTTTGCCATACAAGCGCACTTGACCGATGTACAGGAAGCATTTTGCCATACAAGCGCACTTGACCGATGTACAGGAAGCATTTTGCCATACAAGCGCACTTGACCGATGTACAGGAAGCATTTTGCCATACAAGCGCACTTGACCGATGTACAGGAAGCATTTTGCTCTGGTGTGAACTAGTTACGGCAATAAACTAAATCATTGAGTCTTTCAAGCCTGTATTAAGCATTTAGGAGCTTATGTAGTTTATGCAGAAGTAGTTAAATTCCATTGACCTTATTTCAGTATGACATGCATATCTTTCTAAAGGCTTTTATATAATAACTGACCACACAAATGAAATATAGCCTGATATTCTAATATGGCTTCATCTGCAGGACCAGCAGCTGTGTTTGGAGACACTGTGCTCTCTTGAGGTTTTGGATTTGCTATGTTTTTAAAAGGAAGTAACGTTTTACCTCTTTCTTTTGGTATCCTTTGTTAAAATGTGTCTCCTTTCAATGAGATCATACATAGTACAGTGTTGAACTTTGTTACAAGTAAAGTTGCAAGCCCTAGTCACTTACAACTCTTGAGTCTACCTAAGTATACTTTCATGGAAAGCAGCTAAGTTTTAACAATCAATATTTCATATATCGATTGAATGCTCTGTCTGAATCATGAACATTTAATTTTACCTGTATTGTCCCTTTACAATCGCTCGGGCCTAATGAGTAGAGGCTGGCTTTGCTACATGTACAATGTGCTAAGAATTTCTGCCACTTTGATTCTTTTAAATTATTTCTGAGCGTTAAGTATAATCTCACCATAAGCAAGAAACAAACTAAGTGCACACCCAATACAAACTAGCAGGTAATGTTTGAAAGGCAAACACAAAACCAAGTTAAACAGAACGGATTTAGTTTGTGTTTGATATCTCCGCCAAAAAATGTATTTCCTCATATATGCTTACTTTTATCAACACTATGGGTCTGATTTGTAAAACATGCTAAATGCTTTCTACCTTTTGGATGTGAACCATTCTCAGGCAAAATGATATTGTTGATTATTCTTACCTAGGATTTTGAATGATGTGCATATACATGCCCCTTCAACTTCCAATGCAGGTTTCGACAAACCCAGGAGCCTGGGAGCCACTGGCTCCTAACTGTTTGGGTTATTCTCCATATATCTGTATACAAATCCAACTGTCTGGCTCCTAATGTTTAATCAGATTTGTCAAGCACTGAATTGATTTTTCCCAAACCCTGGCTTTATAGGAAAAACTAAATGCTTGTATGACAGACTACCATAAACACACCATGCACCTCCCTCCAATTAGGGGTGCAGACATTTTGGAACCTAAGTTGCACTTCAGATATCTACAGGAGAGTTGCTGCACATGTGCAATACACTGAGACAGATTTCACCACAGCTGCACCCATGGCTACTGGGAACTTGGGAAGTGAGGAATAACCAATACTATGCTTACAAAATGTATTTAGTGTTTTAAAGTCCTTTAAAATGTTGTCTATTTAAAACTTCCAAGTTTCTTCTATTAAATGTATTTTGTTCTTTTGGTATCCTATAGTGAAGAGCATACCCCTAGGTAGGTTCAGAAGTGTGCGTGTGTCTTGAGCACTATATGTCAGCAGTGTCATGTGACAATATACAACATTATTACAAATGTCGTAATCACTGCTGCCATTCATTGGTTAAGATGTGCATGCTCCTGAGCCTACCTAGGTATGTTATTAAACAGGGTAGCTAGAGAAGGAAATAAATTTGATTGTTAATTGGATTTTTTTATTATTAAATCGCTTGCTCTATCTGCATCCTGAAAGTTTAAATAATGTTCCTGCCAAATATAAAAAAAAAAAGAGGCTTGAATTTTCTGGGTGCCGTTAGTGCCTTTAAAAATGGCGCCTCATCCAGTAATTCAAAAACAAAGTGTAAGACCAGCACCTGCAAATCTTCTGGCGCGCAAGCTGCTCAAGTCGCTGTCCCAACTTTTTTCACCAAAAGACACCAATGCAACATCACCGCTTCAGTAAAGTTTATAAAGTGTAACATGTACAAGACTAAGGGTACTTGGGCCTGAAATGTTGTACTTTTTATGCTTCTGCAATAAACTCTTTATAAACTTTACTGGAGCGTTACTGCTCCATTGGCGTTTTTTCTTAAAAATGGAGTCTGGCAGCCAGGGGCAGGCTACTGGATGCTTTGCTATCACCTCTGATGTAACCACTCTTACAGTTTACGATTACTGGTAACGTAGTACGGCAAGGGGGAGGGGCCGCAGTGTATTTGTCCCATTATTTGCTTTACTAAAATATTTCAATGTGCAGCTTTTGTATACAGCCTTCCGTCTACTGCTGCCACATGACGAGCTGAAGGTGCTGTATACACCTCTTATTGATTAACCCCTTAAATGTCAGAAAAGATCTGTTGCAGCTTTTGGAATTTAAAGGGACATTAAACACTTTGAGAGAGTAATAAAATGATAAATCGTATATATCAAAACAACTCTGCAATATACGTTCATTATTTATTTTGCCCCCCTTTCATGTAATTCCATTCTGAAATTGTGAGCTTTTCAGTTCCTGTTAGAACTGGAAGTGCAGAACACTGTTATATCCCACACAGCCATTGGCTGCACACTCTAGTGACCCATTTATAACTGTCTTATTGGCTACAGCAGAGAAGGTAACCTAAGTTACGACATGGCAGCTCCCATTGTTTTATAAACACTAAAACGTTACTTATTTTGTCAACATCTAAACAACTATTGAAACTTTAAAAAAATAAATCTACATGGTATTCTCAGACTTTTTTTTAAATGCACCATTCTATCTAGCACTTATTTAGTGTTTAAGGTCCCTTTAACAAACAGGATTTTCTTTTCTTCTTTTTTGGGAAAGGCACCCCTCATGTTGTGTGCATGTAACACACCTGAATACAGTGTGCACACTACATGCATAGTATACAGTGCTTAAAGTGCCAGTTTTATGGATCGTGATGAAACGGAAACATGCAGGTTCAGCACAAGCCCTTAGTGTATGAACTACAAAGAGGGGGTAGTGAGGGCCACAGATTAGTATTTTAGAAGCTTTAAGGGTCATAGATAAATATTTTAAAATCCTCAAGGGCTTCAAATAAATGTATTGCTTCAGACAAATGTTTCCTCAAATTTCCAGTTACACGGCCCTGATTTAGGTAGGGGGTTGCAGGGTACCCTCTATCTGCTATTCTCCCCTTTAGAGGGCTATTTTGAGTTGCTGCTGCTTTATTTGCCCATCACCAGAATTCCTCAAATGTCACAGATTCTTTGTTTTGTTTTCCCATTGAAGGCTGAAAAAACTAGTGCAGAGGGCTGCATGTGGCCTTCCCTGATCTACAGCACTAGTATATTTCTACAGTAACTTCTTTTTATAAATATATATATATCTCAACCACACTTTTCATTAGACATTTGTCACTTTTTTTGGCAACAAACACTGATAACCATTTGACTGCAGCAATAAAGTAACATTGCTGAACACTTTCTAGACTTAAATGGACATTATAAACATTTTTTTCTTTGCATAAATGTTTTGTAGATCTTTTTAAATAGCCCATAAAGGTTTTTTTTTAAATAAATGTATAGTTTTGCTTATTTTTAAAAAACATTGTTCTGATTTTCAGACTCCTAACCAAGCCCCAAAGTTTTATGAGAATACCGTTGGCTACCTTCTCCAGTTTGCGCCTGTTTGTGTAAAGGGTCTTTCATATGCAAAAGAAGGGGGAGGGTCTTATTTCCCACTTGCAGTGGGCTTTCCAGCAACCTTTTCAACAGAGTTAAACTGGAAGCTTCTAAGTACGTTTTTAAACAGTTTTATACTGGATTGTTATATCAGTATCTGTGCATCTTATTCTTTATAGTAGTGTCTATTACATGCAGTTATATGAAAATGAGTGTATACTGTCCCTTTAAGGAGATTATGTAACTGGACAGACTCAACAAGTGACCCAGATAATGTACCCTGCTCCACAAGTCTGATAGCTGCTGTCCTATTTAGTGCTGTCAGTGCCTTGCTCTTGGTTAATAACAAGTGGGATTAACTGACACTTAAAGGGACACTATACCCAAACATTTTCTTTTATGATTAAGGTAGAGAATACA
This sequence comes from Bombina bombina, assembly GCF_027579735.1. NCBI lineage: Eukaryota > Metazoa > Chordata > Amphibia > Anura > Bombinatoridae > Bombina > Bombina bombina. The sequence goes on from NC_069504.1 coordinate 1,050,166,159, forward strand.
ATTTTAAACAACATCCCAATTTACTTCTATTACCTAATTTGCTTCATTCTTTAGATATACTTTAATGAAGAAATAGCAATGCACACAGTGAACCAATCACACGAGGCATCTATGTGCAGCTACCAATCAGCAGCTACTAAGCATATCTAGATATGCTTTTCAGCAAAGAATACCAAGAGAATGAAGCAAAATAGAAGTAAATTAGAAAGTTGTTTATAATTGTATGCTCTTTCTAAATCGTGAAAGAAAAAATTTGGGTTTCATGTCCCTTTATGTACTGTAGACTAAACAAATATATAAACTTGTTAAATTGACCTATCTGCTTTGAAACCTCATTTAGTAAAACACATTGGTTGAGCAGTGTTATCAAACCTTGGTAAATCCTTTCTGTAGCGAATGTTGCATGGGATTCTGTGAAGTGAAGGCTGGTCAGGTAATTGGCAACTAGCTTTTTGACTGCTGAGAATAGTGGGACCTCTAATTAAAGGGACAGTCTACACTTGAATTGTTATATTTAAAAATAAATAGATAATCCCTTTTATTACCCATTTCACAGTTTTGCATAACAAATAGTTATATTTATACACTTTTTACCTCTGTGATTACCTTGTATCTAAGTCTCTGCAAACTGCCCCCTTATTTCAGTTCTTTTGACAGACTTGCATTTTAGCCAATCAGTGCCGACTACTGGGTAACTCCACGGGTGTGAGCACAATGTTATCTATATGGCACACATGAATGCACTCTAGCAGTAAAAAATTGACAATCTTCTGAGATAAGAGGCGGCCTTCAAGGCCTTAGAAATAAGCATATGAGCCTACCTAGGTTTAGCTTTTAACAAAGAATGCTAAGAGAACAAAGCAAATTGATGATAAAAGTAAATTGTAAAGTTGTTTAAAAATGCATGCCCTATCTGAATCGTGAACGTTTCATTTTGACTAGACTGTCCCTTTTAAAGGGACATAAAACAAGTTGAGAGCGAGACAAAATATAATACGTACATTAATTACTTTACCCTTTCTTTTAAGTTTCTAAATTGTACAGCTCTAACTCCCCCCATACAATTCCTTTTATGGCTGTAGCTATATCCATTGTTGTTTTGGTAAAATACACAAATGAATAGGGATTATCTGCTGGAGCATGCCTAGAAGCTGTGAACTCGGGTGAAATACAATGCCTGAGTCTTAACACTGATAAGGGGGGTGGAGCACAGTGTCCAGACAGCATGGCCATAACAATTTTTTTTTATGCAAACTATTTTTACTTTATTAGCCCTTTTAGGATATGCACAGAGTTCCACCTGTTTTATGGCACTTTAAGTCTTACCTAAGCACTGGCAATTTAAAAAAATATATAAAATAATAAAAAATATATAATTTTTTGAATATCAGGGCTTGACAAACACAGGAGCCAGGGAGCCACTGGCTCCTATAATTTTATCCCTGGCTGTTAAGTTTTTGGGTTATTCATCATATATCTATATAGAAATACTACTGTCTAAATCCTAAAAGTTTGTCTGGCTCTTAAATTTTAAACAGATTTGTTGACCGACCCCCCCCCCCCCCCCCCTGTCTTCAGTAACTTTTATAAATACCAGAAAATGTTATAATATGGCAAAGTATTAATCTGAAGTCACTCTGCTACTTCATGATGCCACCGGCTGGCAGCGTTGTCTGTGGAGAACACTGCAGAGTATTGCGTTATGGCAGTATACTGGGTTAAGGAGATTTGCCTTCCCTTTCATTGCTATGTTTTTGCTCTAATATGTTTGTTCCTTGCTGCGTGTATCTAGAGAGACCATAATAATTGTTGCCTTCCTCTTGTGGTTTCTGCTTGCTGGTGTTTTGTTCTGAAGATTCAGCACATCTGCACAGAGGCGAGAAGCTTTGCTTCTCTGCTGCATCAAACTGTTTGCATGGTGGGTGTGAAGCTCTGCTTTTAACGGTCATACCATGGCCATGTCATGCAAAGAGACTCCTCTTCCAAAAAGTCATAAGCTTGCGCGTGTCCTGAGCGCTATAGGTCATCAGTGCTTGTAACACTTGTTACAAATGCAAACACTGCGGGCATATACGTTTCTTAAAGGGACACTCAAGTCAAAATTTAACCTTTCTTGATTCAGAGCATACCATTTTAAACAATTTTCCATTTACTTTCATTTACAAAATGTGCACAGTCTTTTTATATTTACACTTTTTGAGTCACCAGCTCCTACTGGGCATGTGCAAGAATTCAGAGTATACGTATATGCGTTTGTGATTGCTTGATGGCTGTGACATGATACCCGAGGAGTGGAAATAGACATAACTTTGACAATTTTCAGGAAAAAAACTAAAAAAAAAAGTATTCATTTGAAGTTCAGACAATGGGGCCGATTTACTATGCCCCGAATGGGGCCAACTTGCCCTGTTTCCGCGCAGCCGGAAACAGCAGTTATAAAACCGCTGCTCCTTAACTGGATCCGCCGCCTCTGAGCGGCGTACAGCAATTAACCAGATCGAATACGATCGTGTTGATTGACACTAGAACTGCTTGTACAATGCTGAATGCCGACAGCATATGCTGTCCATATATTTAGCGATTATTGTCGGACACGATCCGCTGAGCGGATTATGTTGGACAGGCATTTGATAAATCGGACCCTAAGTGCTATTAAATTGTCTTTATTGTGCATTTGTTGATTATGCAAATTTACTGTATTTACTGGTGCTTTAAGGCATGTACACACCTCTTGGCCCTAGGTATGCACTTCAACAAAGGACTGTTGTCCCATTTATCCTTCAGCAGTTACTACTGGTAGGCTAATAATTAAATTTTGGAGCCAGCCTAGAGAAACATTTGTAGCACTGCACCAAACGCTTGATAGCTATGCAAGTTATAGTTATTTAAAGGGGATTTACTGTAATATGCTTTTTTTATATATAACTTTAGCAGCCTCATTCTATAGAAAATTCCACATCCATGGACTAGCATTGTTATGATAATTGAAGGGGGCATAGTGAAGTAAGCACAGTGGATACTCTTTTTCGGGTCCTGTGCATAAGCAAGTGAATTCACATCACACACATGAGATTAGTGATTCTCACTGCACTTGTGTATGGCCAGAACGCAGAGCATTCAACTAATACTGCATTATTATTGTTGTCACTTGCTTCCATGTAGGTAAGTACTGTGAGTTTGCACAGCATACATCAGTAGTGTGAATAAGGGGTTAGATTTAAGGGTAAATATCTTTTGACCAGTAAAATTTTTTAGTATAGATGCATTTTAAACCTTTTCAAATGAGTTGTCCAATATGACTGAGGGCTCCATAGATCCCTTGCAGGGCGGGTTCACATGCCGCTGCTTGTTACTCTCTACTACATCTCTCAGTTGGCGAGGGGGAATTGCAGAGCGCTCGCTCTGTGATTGACGGTAACTTCTCTAACGTGATTGGTTTTGCGAGAGAAGGGGCGGCATTTAGACGCTCACTTGAGCGTGAAATGATATGGGCAGCGGATCCTGTTTGTCCGCTGCTCTTATGTAACGAAGGTGAGCGGACAACTTCTTTAGTTGAGAAGCTTGTCCGCTCGCTGCTTAGTACATGGGGGCCTAAGACTTTATAACCTGTGGTATGTTTGTTCTTCCTATACACTTGAACAAAGAGTAAATCATGCAGCAAGCTTTTTGATTTGCTGTCTTTTTCCACTTCCTTTTTTTTCTTCGTACAATGCAGAACCAGTGTGTGCAGACTATACACGTTTAACCTGGTACTACATTTTTTATTTTCACCTTCTTAATGTTTTAAATGGTCTATACTGCAATATTACCTGTTTGTTTTGTGGGATTATTTATTCTTTATGGTCATTTGTGCAATGAAATTTAGTTTATAAGCAAAAAGAAAAGAACATTTTTTAAATGTATTTTTTTGCTGCTACCTTCCGTTATTACTACCTACCGTTTGATAGAAAGGTCAACATTGAAATACTGTATGCATTTCAGTTTTAAATAGAAACATTTTTACAATGTTGTTCCATTAGCAAAATTGTATGTAGTAAAAGTCTACTCTGTGTTTAAGCTGCATACATAATTGCTGTGAGTGCTGGTGCACCAGTATTGAAACTCAGCTGGCGGTGATATTGTATGGTGTTGGCGAAGATTCATGTGTCATACAAGCCATTGCTGACTCTCTGGGAAGATGTTGTTTGAATACTGGTGCACAGGCCCTGACAGCATATGTGCATATGCCGCTGAAAACCAGTAATAACGTTCACTAATTATATAGCATAAATGATTCTATTAAGACTCGCATGCACATTTCAGTGTTGACCTTTCTATCCCTGCAATTGCTGTGGTGATCAGAGAACTTTACCTCACACACCTCTGCTACATTAAACAGCATTTTCTATTTAGTTTATATTTTCAGTTCCTAGTATCACATCTGAACTTTGTTCAGAACCATACTCTGTGTATATCCGTTTCACAGCCTCAGGATATGTAAAGCAATGCACATTCTCCTGTAGGGAATCTGTTAGTCATTTAAAGCTCTCCAAATGTGTGGTGTTTTGTTTAAAAAATAAAATAGTGCTATATGTTTAACTGTGTGGGTGACATCATCATTTCTGCTTTATTGTTCCTCTGTGTTTGACCAGTACTTGAAGCTGATTCTGGATGTTTTCATCTAAATAACACATACACCAGCAGGATATATACAACTTGTACTTTTCTATTAGATTCTGCAGTCTGAAACTACTCGCTTCCATTTGTTTGGTAGTTGTGCCAAGGCTGAACAAATCCAGGCAGCTACAAATCCTCATGATTGGTTTCTGAATGTTTTCATTTTGTGAATAGGCTAATCTGTGGCATAGTGATGTAACTGTGGGTCATCTCTAATTTTAGGACGGAGTCTTTTCATTCACTGAGAAATTTCTCTGGGTTTCCCTTTTTGGTAGCCATGTTATGGTTAAGTGGCAATTCAGTGAGTATATGTGGAATAGGCCAATACATTAAATGGACAGTAAATGCAACTTTCCAATTCTGTTATCTAATTTGCTATGTTCTTTTGGTGTCCTTGTTTGAAATGCATACCTAGGTAAGTTCAGGAGTAAAAAAGTACTGCCGGGTGCTAGCAGCTGATTGGTGGCTGCATATAAACAACAATTGGAATGTTGAATAAAATTGTATACTTTATCTAAATCAGGAAAGAACAAATTTGGGTTTCATGTCTCTTTAACATTAGTGTATAATTTTAAGAAATCATACATATAAATTGATTTTAGTTTACACTTTTATTTTATTTTTTTAACAAATAGAGGTTACACAGTGCCCAAACTGGGAAATACCTAAAAGCTCTACTTGCTTATGCATGTTTGGCACATAAATGTGTTACTGTGAATCTGCGCAGGTTGCTTTGGAAAAGTCCGTTTGCTGTCTTTCTGTGTTTCAGAAGCATCTATTATTCATTTTAGAAAAAACTTGTGGAAGTCTTGCACCGTAAAACTTGCCACAGATAAAAACATAATATTGAGCAGTTTGCTTTATAGGACCAGTAAATATAGTAGATTTGCATAACTAACAAATGCATGATAAGACAATGCAATAGCACTTAGGGCTCGATTTATCAAGCTGTTCGCCTGTCTCTTGTGGGAACCTGCAGTCAGTATTTATCAAGCAGTGGTCGTCAGACCGCTGATTCCTGGCCTCTTGTCCACCTCTTAGGTGGAGAATTTCAATCTTTGGGTCTCGTCCTACCGGGGACATTCACAGCTCCTGCCTGCATATGATTGGCTGTGCGTGTGCAGCGGCAGGTATTGCACAAGAGCACAAAATAGCGCTCTTGTGCAATGCTGAATTCCGGCAGTGGATTTCTGCCCGCCAGATGTGAGCTGGGGCGCACAGGGTGCATATGTAAATCCCTGTCCGCCCTAGTTTGATAAATCGAGCCTTTAGTCTGAACTTCAAGAGAGCAGTAGATTTTTATTTATTTATTTTCCCCTTGACAAATTTCATTTATGTCTCTTTCCACTCCTCAGGTATAATGTGACAGCCATCAACCAATCACAAATGCATATATGTATAGTTTGAATTCTTGCACATGCTCAGTAGAAGCTGATGACTTAAAGTGTAAATATAAAAAATCATATTTTGTCAATGGAAGTAAATTGGCAATTTTGTTCAACATTGTATGCTCTATCTGAATCACAAAAGTTTAATTTTGACTTGAGTGTTCCTTTAATTTCTTTCATTTGATACAGGTGAAACTCGAAAAATTAGAATATCGTGCAAAAGTTAATTTATTTCACTAATGCAACTTAAAAGGTGAAACTAATATATGAGAGAATCATTACATGCAAAACAAGATAGTTCCAGCCATGATTTGTCATAATTGTGATGATTATGGCTTACAGCTCATGAAAACCCCAAATCCACAATCTCAGAAAATTTGAATATTACATGCAATCAATAAAACAAGGATTGTACATAGAACAATATCGGACCTCTGAAAAGTATAAGCATGAATACTGTATGTACTCAGTACTTGGTTTGGGCCCCTTTTGCAGCAATTACTGCCTTAATGTGGCGTGGCATGGAAGCTATCAGCCTGTGGCACTGCTGAGGTGTTATGGAAGACCAGGATGCTTCAATAGCGGCCTTCAGCTCTTCTGCATTGTTCTGTCTCATGTCTCATCTTTCTCTTGGCAATGCCCCATAGATTCTCTATGGGGTTCAGGTCAGGCGAGTTTGCTGGCCAATCAAGCACAGTAATCCCACGGTCATTGAACCAGGTTTTGGTGCTTTTGGCAGTGTGGGCAGGTTCCAAGTCCTGCTGGAAAATGAAGTCAGCATCCCCATAGAGCTCGTCTGCGGGAGGGAAGCAATGAAGTGCTCCAAAAATCTCCTGGTAGACGGCTGCGTTGACCCTGGACTTAATGAAGCACAGTGGACCAACACCAGCAGATGACATGGCTCCCCAAATCAACAGACTGTGGAAACTTCACAATGGACTTCAAGCATCTTGCAGTGTGTGCCTCTCCATTCTTCCTCCATACTCTGGGTCCTTGATTTCCAAATGAGATGCAAAATTTGCTCTCATCAGAAAAGAGGACTTTAGACCACTGCGCTACAGACTAGGTCTGTTTTTCTTTAGCCCAGGTAAGATGCTTCTGAAGTTGTTTGTTGTTCAGGGGTGGCTTGACAAGAGGAATACGACATTTGAAGCCCATGTCCAGAATTTGTCTGTGTGTGGTGGCTCTTGATGCACTGACTCCAGCCTCAGTCCACTCCTTGTGAAAGTCCCCAACACTTTTGAATGGCCTTTCCCTGACAATCCTCTCCAGGCTGCGGTCATCCCTGCTGCTTGTGCACCCTTTTCTTCCACATTTTTTCCTTCCACATAACTTTCTATGAATGTGCTTTGATACAGCACTTTGGGAACATCCAACTTCTTTTTCAATTACCTTTTGAGGCTTTTCCTCCTTATGGAGGGTGTCAATGATGGTTTTCTGCATAACTGTCAGGTCAGCAGTCTTTCCCATGATTGTGATTCCTACTGAACCACACTGAGACAATTTAAAGGCTCAGGAATCCTTTGCAGGTGTTATGGCTTAATTAGCTGATTAGAGTGGGACACTTTGAGCCTAGAATATTGCACCTTTTCACAATATTCAAATTTTCTGAGATTGTGGATTTGGGGTTTTCATGAGCTGTAAGCCATAATCATCACAATTATGACAAATCACGGCTTGAACTATCTTGCTTTGCATGTAATGAGTCTATCTCATATATTGGTTTCACCTTTTAAGTTGCATTAGTGAAATAAATGAACTTTTGCAAGATATTCTAATTCTTAGAGTTTGACCTGTACAGCTCACAACATTTTATAATGGCTGTTTCTTTCCAAGACATTGTGTAGCAGATCAGCTTCCTTTGTTCATTGAAGTATCGCTTATTTTCCTGCCAACCAGTCTTCCTTTGTGCATTTAACCACGGTAATGCCAGTAAACATACATCCTGTAACTGCCACTCTTAAACAGACATGTAATAATAAAATGCTATCAGTTTAGTGTTATTATTATTTATTATTATTATTCAAATGCTCATTGTAACTTGTTTACTCTTTGCAGAGGCGCTACACGTATACTTGAAGTTAGGAGCCGCAATGTAATTCTGCTGCTGAGTAAGACATTGCTGGTAAACCAATGGCTACATAAGTGGACATTATAGTAGAAAAAAAAAATCTAGCATGCTTGTGAAACACCATTTAAATAGGATTAGTTTTTTATTTTATTTTTCCCTTTAAAACTTAAACAGTCAACTTGATTTTTTGTTTTATAAGATAGATTAGATTTAATACCCATTCCCCTTCTGCATAACCAACATTGTTATATTAATATACTTAATAACCTCTAAACCTCTCCCTGTTTCTAAGCCTCTGCAGGCTGCCTCTTATCCGAATGCTTTTTTCTAGCTTTTTTAACAACCAGGCAGTGCTAGTCCAATTGTGCTATATAGATACCATTGTGCTCACTCCTGTGGAGCTATGCAGGAACCAGCACTAACTGGCTTAAAGGGACATGAAACCCAAATTTTTTATTTCACGATTTAGAAAGAGCATACAATTATAAACAACTTTCTAATTTACTTCTATTATCTATTTTGCTTCATTCTCTTGATATTCTTTGCTGAAAAGCATATCTAGATATCCTTAGTAGCTGCTGATTGGTAGCTGCACATAGATGCCTCCTGTAATTGGTTCACCGTGTGCATTGCTATTTCTTCATTAAAGTATATCTAAAGAATGAAGCAAATTAGGTAATAGACGTAAATTGGAATGTTGTTTAAAATTGTATTCTCCACCTTAATCATGAAAGAAAATGTTTGGGTATAGTGTCCCTTTAAATACAAGTTTGTAAAAAGCACTGAGATAAGGGGCAGTCTCACTGCATCTAAGCAGAGGCTTAGCTACAAGGCAATCATAGATCTAAAAAGTATATTAATATAAACAGTGTTGGTTGTGCAAAACTGGGGAATGGGTAATAAAGGAATTACCTATCATTTTAAACGATAACAATGTTCAAGTAGACTGTCCCTTTAAGTCATATTTGTTTAAATAAATACGTTGATTGGAGTAGCCGCGTTAGTCCCGAGGTCTAGATGTCAAAATAACAAGAGTATTGCTTTCGGAAGATTCTTCCTTTTTCGAGTCTGAAGGACTAATGGAGTATTGCTTCAGACTTGAAAAAGGAAGACTCTTCCAAAAGCTTGTCATCTTATAAATGTATAGTTAGTCCAATAAAAAAGTATCATTGCTCAATGCAATACTCCTTGTTATTTTGATAGTTAAATTAATACAAATACAATAGTATAAATTGTGGACAACTCCTACAGTTCCATTGGTAGAGAATGTCACACCTTTGGGTTATTCAAATGAGAAATATGCTTTAGAAATATAAATGACTACAGTGTGCAAGAACTAAGACATACTGACCGATACTGTATTGCTACAGATGTCAATGACAATGTGGTGTATTTTTGTTTTTTAAAACAAACTGATAAGTAACAGGCAGATTTGAGCGCTAGCAGTCCTGACACTGGCTGCTTCCTGGGAAAGAATTTATGGTTGCCTGCTTGTAGAATAAATGATTAACAAATTCATTCTAAACTCTTGATTTATTACACACAGTTTTCAGCTCATAATAATAGAACTTTCAAGCAATTAAGAAATGGCCTAGAGGGCTGAATAATTCTCCTTCATGTCCAAGTTAAATGAAAGCTTAAATAGTGCAATTAAAAAGCAAAACCTACTGGCTGCTTCTATATTGTGTCAGTTGCTGTTGTCTTTCATAATCTTTGCGTGGTCATATTGCCCTTTTCTTACTAAAGGTATAATGTACAATGATTTGGTTGACTATCTCACTCTGTGTGATATTAAAAGTAAGACTAGGCATAAGTGTTTCATGTCTTTTTCATACATTTTGTGCTTTCCCAGGTCTAAAGTAAAGTATAAAGAACCATTATAATGGAAAAATGACATGCCCTAGATCTTTAGAGTTTAACCCACACAAAGGGGTTAAACACATGGTTAAGGTACTGTTTGGGACACAAAGAGAACTGCTGTTGCATGGGATTTTGCTTTTTTTTTATTTAAATAATAAAAGAAACCAGAATTACAATTTTGTGAACTCTGGCTCTTTAGAATATGTCAAGTTGTGACCTATAGCCAGGAGCCCAGTCATGCTTGTGACCCCTACTGTTATGCCACTGATAGATGGGTTAAAGGAACATGAAAGTTAAAAATGTCATATGCAAAGTTGTTTAAACTGTATGCTCTATATTACTTCAATTATCAAATTGTATTCATTCTCTTAACATCCTTTCTTGAAGGAGCAGCACTGAACTCTTGGGAATTAGCTGAACACAGGTGAGCTAATGAGTTCTATGCAGCCACCAATCAACAGCTATCTCTCAGTAGTGCATTACTGCTCTTTAATTTACTATGGTGTGCTTTTTAACAAAGAAAATAAAGCAAGTTAGGTAATAGAATAAATTGTAGCTTCTTCCTATACAAGATTAGTAAACATAATTGAAATGGAGTAAATCCATATAACATTATAATGTACCCACTATGCAAACAAGTAAGATGATATATTCAATGCATGCCTCAATCTTTAAACCTGGGGTGCTGATTGCAGCTGAATTAAATACAGGAAAGGCATGGGGAACTGAAATGACATTACTCTTGTGGAAATTAATAAAGTGATAGAATCCAGCCTTTGTTGAAACAATGAAAATCTTTTATCCCCTAGACGCTGTTAGGACATTCCATGCCATCCTATAAGCACTGGGCTTTAATGTTAGGATGGCATGGAACGTCCTAACTTTTTTGGCATCCTGCTCCCTCCTTCTTTGACAAAATGAAAGGTCCAACTGGGGTACGAGCCTATCATTGTAGGCAGTTCCGATCCCACCATTAGACTCACGTGATTGTCGCTTCCTGTTTCCTCTTAATGTTTACATTGGAACTTCGGTCCAATCGTTAACACTTTGCCCCCATTCTGAAGGGATTATGATTTACCACAACATTTCAGACTAGCTATTGGCTTACATGACTAAGGGCCAGTAACTGGCCTGAAATTTTGTCTTTTTAATCCATGTTGTGGTAACCATAAAAGATTTATATCACTTTATTAGTTTGTACGTTGGAACTGGCAATTCCAAAATGCAGTGCCTGGGGTTGTTTAGTGCAGTTTCCCCGTTTTACATATTTAAATCAATCTTGTTGGAACCAATCCGATATCACCATATTCTCACATGATTCCTAACCATTCAGTCACATAGTACAAATATAAATACACATTCAGCTCAGATGTCAGAGCACAATAACCAAACTCTCAACCAAAACAGGATTTGGAACACTCCCATTTTGTTCCAGTTGCAGATATGGACAGTGATTGGAGCATTTGCTTGCATGTTTTCGCCTGATTTTCCCATAGTCATATCCTCATACAGAGTGGGCAGGGACTGTATTTAATGTTAAAGGTATTAGTTTAAAAATCTTGAATGTACCTTTAATATATTGCCTAGGTGGTGCCCTTGTTGTCTGGCCTGCAATTTACTTGAAATTGTACAAATGTACCTCCTCTTTCACCAAGAAAACTTGAAAATATATGTATGTTGTGTATTCCACAATGTGGGTATCTACCTCTAACCCACCATCTTCACGTAAGGACAATAGCTACATGAATTGATCCACATGTATTGTGCCCAGCTTCTGATTCTCATCCTGTTCTGTATTTCTATAACTCTTACTTTAAAGGGACAGTCTACATCAGAATATTTATTGTTTAAAAACATAATCCCTTTATTACCCATGCCTCCGTTTTGCATAACCAACAGTAATATTAATACATTTTTCTTTCTTTTTTTTTTACCTCTGTGATTACCTTTTATCTAAGCCTCTGCAGACTGCCTCCTTATTTCAGTTCTTTTGACAGACTTGCATTTTAGCCAATCAGTGCTGACTCCTAGGTAATTCCACAGGCGTGAGCACAATGTTATCTATATGGCACACATGAACTAACGCCCTCTAGTTGTGAAACTGTCAAATGCATTCAGGTTAGAGGCAGCCTTCAAAGGCTAAGAAATTAGCATATGAACCTACCTAGGTTTGTCTTTCAACTGTGAATACCAAGAGAACAAAGCAAAATTGATGATAAAAGTAAATTGGAAAGTTGTTTAAAATTAAATGCTCTATCTAAATCATAAAAGTTTATTTTTGACTAGACTGTCCCTTTTAATCACTTTAAGAAAACAAAAATCTTATTATGCAGTACTCTGTCTCGATCATGAAAATTTAATTTTGACTTCCATATCTTTGTTGCCGTCTTGTTTGATGTGAGATTAGCTTTGCTGTATTCAGCATGACTTTTGCAAAGTGATCTGTTAGGGCACATTTTTTGTAAAATGTGTCATTTTAATGTTTTTGAGCAGTTTGTTCTGCTATGGTATTTGTTTTCTTATTGTTTTTCTCAATCACTTGTTTGGAGTTATTTATATAGAACGTAAACCGCACTGCTCAGCGTCTCATGATCCTCTGTGGCGGGGGTGGGGGTGGATTGATGAGGTAATATAAATTATGCAGGATTAATATTAATTTTTATACAGATCATTTATGCAACACATTATTAGTACGTTTTTAATGTTGGATTCTAAACTTTATTTGTATGTTTTTTACATTTGCATGGCTATGTAATTAGCTTTTTTTTGTTGTTGTTCTGAAATACTGCACGGTTTTACAAGATCTTTGCCATATTGCGGTTTTACGTTGTTTCCCCAAATTATAAACAATGTAAGTTTTATTTCGGTCCCCTCTCTAATAGTTTATTCGCACGTATCACACATTTGTTACCATTTGCTATAGAAATGAATGCCAAATATGACTGCAGGCAGCGGCATTTGGTTATGTTCTGCACCAGGATTTTTTGTGCGTTGCACTTTTATGCTAATCTGGTGCTGAATGGCAACGCTTGCAGCCATATTTGGCATTTGTTTATGAATTGTTTCTAAGGGTAATCACAACTGTAAATTTACCTATTTTAGAAACTATCGTTTTGCTGCTGTAGCATAGCTTTTGATTGTATTATTTCATGCCGTATTTTATGTGGAGAAATGGTTTCTTGATGAATTTTGCAAAGAAAATTTAAAGGCGTTTCCCACTGGAGTATCTTTGAACAGTTTAGGGAATTGGATCTATGAAAGTATCCCAGGTAATTAATTTATCTGTCAATTAAAGGCACATTTAGTTTAAAGGGACATGAAACCCCAATTTTTTGTCTTTCATGATTTAGAAAGAGCATGCAATCGTAAATAACTTTCTAATTTACTTTGGTCTAATTTGCTTCATTCGATTCATATTGTTTGCTGAAAAACATATATAGATAGGCTCAGTAGCTGCTGATTGGTTGCTGCACATAGATGTCTCGTGATTGGCTCACCCATGTTCATTGCTATTTCTTCAACAAAGGATATCTAAAGAATGAAGGAAATTAGAATGTTGTTTACAAGTGTATTCTCTACCTGAATCAGAAAAGAAAATGTTTGGGTTCAGTGTCCCTTTAAAATTAAATTCCACATAAAATGTTTTATTTGCAGCTGAATAAAACAACTTTTCAGCGCACTTTTTGTTCCTGTATCTGTATAGACTGAAGCACATTCTGTCGACTTTAGAAGTGTAAGCCTGAACCTTGCTACATTATCATTGTTTGATCATGGCAGGGACTTGTTTATATCTGTTACTAATGGGCCACAGCAAACAAGGTAATATAAAAAATACAAAAGGGTTTTCAAGAGGTATTCCATGAACTACGAAACCTCTGCAAGTTTTAACATTTTTAAACACTTTTAAAACCTGTATTGTGTGTGTGTAAAGAGCTTTTACAGTGCCGTGCTTTATTTGCAAATATAAACATATTTAAGGTTCCTTTAACTGAGTGTTTATTTGTTTTGCAAATCTTCTATAAACTGATGCTGGTAGGTCATCTGTTTATAGTGGCTCAACCAGGAAGAGCGCAAACTTGCCAAGAACTTGCCGTTGTAATTAAGCAAACCATCTTTATTTTTAAAACGGCTAGATTGGTTTTGGCACCAGTGCCAGTACACCTGCCAGGACACAGCTTTGTTGTATTATGAGGGAGGCAGCTGGTGTTGAAATGTCATCTGTAATTCCCTTGGTATTTAGCTCAATATCAGGATGCAGTGTTACCCCTGACTGCTTTTTCCTTCCTAGATTCATCCTCTGCACAAACAAGGCTAGCTGTAAAATCATCCAGAGACCAGTAGATGACTGGATTTGTTAAATTGTGCTGTTATGTTGCGTGTCCAACTCTCCTGTTGTCTGTAGTGCTATCAATGTGTTGGATTTGTATATAAACTTAGAAATTGCGCTCTCGTTCTAAACAGTTTTTAAAAAAAAAAAAATTATTCTTATCTTCATTTGCAATTTAGCCTATACTATCAATATTGGTTAAAGGGACACTGAACCCAATTTTTCTTCTTTAATGATTCAGATAGAGCATTAAATTTTAAGCAACTTTTTTTAATTTACTCCTATTATCAATTTGTCTTCGTTCTCTTGATATCTTTATTTTAAAAGCAGGAATGTAAATCTTAGCAGCCAGCCCATTTTAGGTTCAGCTCCATGGATAGTGTTTGCTTATTGGAGGCTTACGTTTACCCACCAATAAGCAAGCATAAACCCAGGTTCTCAATAAAAAATGGGCCGGCTCCTATGCATCACATTCCTGCTTTTTAAATAAAGATAGCAAAAGAACGAAGAAAAATTAATAGGAGTAAATTAAAAAGGTTCTTAAAATTGCCTTCTCTATCTGAATCCTGAAAAAAAAAATATCTGGGTTTAGTGTCCCTTTAAGCTGAGGCATTTAGGTGGTTAGTGGTGAGAATGACAGTATGACAACTTTGTCCTGTAATGACTACTGAAACAATGAGTTCTTTATAGAACAGTTGCTTTTTATGTAGGTAGATTGACTACTTCCCTGTGAAATTACAGAAGAGGCGCATTACTTCTCACTAATAATGTTGGCGAAATGGGTTGGAGTCGCATCTAAGTGGACTTAAACCTCATAAGTGTAAACATGGTTATCTGCGGGGCAGGGGTGTAAGGGCAAAAGTGTAACCCCCATCCTTTACATTTGGTCTTTTGTATATAATATAAATGCTCCCCCCCTCACCCTAATAGTTTCTGCAGGTGCCCATGGGGTAAGCTGACCTGAATGTGCAAGGTATTTTTAACTGTTGAAAAGCAATTGAGGAAAAAGGGAGATAAAAAAAAAAAAAAAATAGTAGTAGGTGGCCATAGAATTTCCCTCAAATTCCCCCATACCCTGGATATTTAGCTTTGTAACCAACATTTTGCACTATCAAATTTTATAATCTAAAAGTACCACTGTTGCCCAAAATAGCACTATTTTTTATAATTTCTTTAGAATCCTCAATAAAATGACGAATAGAATGTATTTTTGTCTGTTCCTACACTGCATACAAGGACTCCTATGTTGGTAGCTGGCTGGTTTACAGATTGTTATAGTAACAATGAAACAATGGAAAACATAGAACCTTGCTGCTAAGATTACTGACCATGGATACTAGCTCACTATGTTACCGTTAAAAGGCAAAAGAAAATCTCAGCTTTTCTACATTTGTATCATTTGCGAAAGACAGTTGATAAAGAATTTTACATAAGTCACAATGCAACTATTTTATAAAGTTGTTGTACTTTGTTTATCTACAGCCAGACTGCTGGATTTAGGGTTCATGTATTTGTTATAGGAAAACAGTCTGATCGCTATAGAAAGGATCATGTCATTATGTTTTGTAGTATTTGCTCAATATTCTGTAAGTTTTCTTGTAGCAATGAACATTCTTTAACTGTTGCTCAGTGGTAAACTTTATGACCTACAGTACATTAATAAAGGGACACTAAAGGAAAAATTAAACTTTCATGAATCGGGCTCCAAATTAATGATTCAGATAGAAAATACAATTTTAAACAACTTTGCAATTTATTTGTATTAGCATATAGTTTGTTTTATTGTTAGCCGGAAGGTAAGTTCAGGAGTGTGCACGTGTCTGCAGCACTATTAACAAGGGCACTAGATGGCAATACTATTTCCTGTCATGTAGTGCTCCTGACATGTGCACAATACCTATCGAGATCTCTTCAACAAAGCATAACATGAGAATGAAGCAAATTTGATAATAGAAGTAAATTCAAGACTTTTTTAAAAAAAATGGTATTCTCTATCTGAATCCTAAAAGAAAATTTGGGGTTTCATGTCCCCTTTTAAAGAGAGATAAAGGAAAAAAATGAAATGTGCATTTCAGTTTGAATATAAGCATTTTTGCACTATAATTTCATCAGCAAAAATGCTTCTAGTAAACGTTCTTACAGTTTTCCTGTGGCATATACACACATCCTGTGAGGGCTTGTGCACCCAGTACTGCTCTGAGAGCTGGCAGTGGTGTTTATTGCTTCTGAAGACATCATTTGTATCATACAAGCCACAGTCATGGTGTTTAAATACTGGCGCATTGGCCTTTACAGGATATGTGCATATGATGCCACACACAAACAGTACTAACTAGAAGCTTTTTTTGTGCATTAAAGAATTTTTCAAATTGACCTTTTGGCCTTTCTATCCCTTTAAACACGCTTCCTATTTACTCCCATGATACATTTTTCAGTCTCTTTATATGCACTCATATATTGAGCTTGTGTAAGTGTATATTGCAATTGGCTGATGGCTGTCACATGATACAACTGGCAGGGTAATCTAAATATTTGAAATTTATTTAAAAAATCAGATAATTTGACTATTCAATTGCATTGTGGTGTTTGGTCATTTAAGTTAAAGACTTGAGGTGCATGCTCACTCATTAAACACTAAATACATTTTAAAAGCTTAGAATTGAGGTTATTTCCTACCTACTCTAGTCATGACTACCGCCATGTTCAATTCTAGCTTTCACTACTCTCCAGTGCTGTCAGTGTTTGAACATGTGCAGCAATTTTCCTTTAGAAACCTGCAGTGTACCTTAGATTCCAAAATGGCAGGACCCATATATGGGCTCTTTTTTTTTTTTTTTATCAAGCTCTTCTCCTCCCTATTACTGCAGGTTCTCACAAGAGATTTATCATTTATCTTGCCTGCTCTTCTCCACCTCCTTAGGTAGAGAATTTCAATCTTCCCAGTCTCATCCAACTGGAGAGATTGACGGCTCCTGCCTGCG
The DNA here is from genome assembly GCF_027579735.1 of Bombina bombina. Lineage (NCBI taxonomy): Eukaryota > Metazoa > Chordata > Amphibia > Anura > Bombinatoridae > Bombina > Bombina bombina. The sequence continues at coordinate 1,050,183,442 of NC_069504.1, forward strand.
CGTTATTGGCTGTGCGCGGGCAGAGGGTGGGATTGCACATGAGCACAAAATAGAGCTTAAATGCAATTTTAAATTCCGGCAGCGGATTGCGCCCCCCAGAGGAGAGCTGTGGCGGACAGGGGTGAATGTCTGCCCCTGTCCACCCTTGCTTGATAAATCAAGCCCATAATGTCCATTTGAGGCTGTTGCTTCCTAACCTCCACTAACCTTGAGGTTGTAGAGTTTAATCGTGGTAGACTGGTCATTTACAAGCCGTGCTGTGCAGGAGAGCAGGAGGCACAAGCAAATGTGGGCAATAATAACGGTGTGTGGTGAATGCCAACTCACAAGCTCCGAATGAGAGAAGACCGGTTCCCTGGCTGGTAACTTTTACCTTTTGCATGCTAATAAAATGGGGCACTGAAGGCAGCTGGGCTGGCTCCTAGGTTTTGAAAATGTGTTAAATGCAGGACAGACAAGGACGGCAGCAGCATAAATTTTCACCAATTTTATTATGGCACAAAAAGCCCACAACGTTTCGGGGTATTGCCCCTTAATACTCCGAAACGTTGTGGGCTTTTTGTGCCATAATAAAATTGGTGAAAATGAATGCTACTGCCGTCCTTGTCTGTGGTTTAAATGCAGGACAAACAGTAACATCCATCACCTCGGGTACCTGACTTATGTTTAAAGGGATTGTAAACACCTTTACATTTTTATATAAAATGTTTAGTTTGTGAAAAAGTAAACAATTTTATTAATATGATCGCATTTGGTGGCAAAACAGTGGCAGATATAGTTTTGAGAGATAAATAAAATATGTCTCTTTCTGTTTTAATCGGGTGATCAAAAATGCTAAAAAATTCTCTGCTCCTTTGGGCAAGTTTTTCTCTGAATTTCCCAGAAAAATTTGTTTATCCTATTAACTTTAAAAGTGGCCATTTAGGGGTTGATTTAACAACCCCTTCGCCTGCCTACGACTGTAGATTCTCACAAGAGAACCTGCACACCGTATTCAACAAGCAGCGGTCATCAGACCGCTGCTGAGGTGGCGAATTTCAATCTCCCCGGTCTCGTCTGACCGGGGAGATTGACAGCTCCTGCCAGCGCGTGATTGGCTGTGCACGGGCAGGGGGCGGAATTGCACTCAAGCGCAAAATAGTGCTCGTGTGCAATGCTAAATTCCAGCAGCGGAATTCAGCCCGTCAGAGGCAAGATGCGGGAAGATGGGAGCGTATGTGCGCCCCTTTCCACCGCAGCTTGATAAATCGACCTCTTAGAACTAGCTGTAAATGAGTTTGTGCACCGTTTTAATCAATTGTGTAGTATGTAGCCAGATAAGGGAAACTGATGTAGAATTTGAGCCCTGGCCAATTTGGGAAGAAGAAAAATGTATTTTTCATCAAAAACCAGCACAATAATCAATATATATATTGCAATGTTGTGCTATTTATTTTAAGTGTTTGATAAGAGATTTTGAGTTTTTAATCTGAAAGATTCAAATATTTTTTAATCTGCATTTAAATTAAGTATTTGTAATAAGCTAATGAAATAATTTAATATGAAAAGGAAAATACGTTTGACAAAAAATATATATCAAGAGGCCGATATGCTGAATGGTGTTGTGGTTATAACAGGAAGGATCTGTCTGCATTGACACTGTTGGGGGTTTTACATTCACTGAGCTCATTACTGAGTGATTTGAACAATGTCCCCCCCACTTGGGCAGCTGACCGGACTCCTCAGCAGCCCTGGCAATAGCTATCCTGGCTGTCCATTGCTGAAGAGGTCAGAGATTGCATTAGTGCAGCTGCAGGAGATAGCACTTGTTGCAAACTGATCTGAACAATAATCCTTCAAATCAAAAGGGTTATACAGCTGGCATTGTACGCATTGCTTTTCCTTCTGTTCTCTGGCTTCATATCGGATTTGAAAATGTAAGTCGGCTATTCTGAGAGTTCTAAATGTTTCTCTCTACTTTTTATAGAGTATGTTTAAGTTAGAAAGTTATTTTGAGATATGTAAATGAGGATCTCAAGGTCTTCACTCAGTTTTCCAGTTAGTTTATAAAAGGGACCACTGCAGCCAGTTTTGACGTGTTGCGTTTCACCCTTTAATTTAAAATGCTGCAATGAAACAGTATTAAAGTGAAGGTAAAGTTATTCAAATACAAATAGCTCTTTATTTTCCTTTTCTAACTTAAAAGGTAGTCGCTAGGTTTATTTTTTAAAAAAACTTTTATTTGACCATATTTACTAACCGTTATTTTACTGTTCCTTACGATCGTAATCCCCTCCCATCCAGCATTTCCGTGTTTTCAATACATAGACGTATAGAGCGGTCCCACCCGCTCTATACGTCAGAACTACACTCGTGCACATCTATTCTCTTCTTACCGCGCATGCGCACAAAAATGATCGCTCGCAAAAGCGCATGCGTTAATCGCGGTCAACGAAGTCCTCAGCAGCGCATGCATCCCAAATCAGTGGGTGTTTGGCAAACAATTGAAACGCCTAATGTGCATACGCAAAACGAGGACACGCTCGCTTTCAAGGAGGAGATATAATTAGTTGCGCATGCGCACAATCAAGCATCAGCTTGTGACGTCAATTGACGCCCGCCTAACGGCCAGAAAATCAATTGGCTGTATAAACAACGTGATCCTTGTTTATATAAAAAAAAAAAAAAAAAGGGTTGTTTTTTGCCAAGCGAAATCGGAGCAAATTAAACAAGAAATCAAAGGTACTATACAAAAATAGAAAAAATCATGAATGAACATCCTATTAAATTTTAATACTATATCGATTCACTTTAACTGTGATCAGATGTATTTGCTAAAACTGCAGATAGTCTTCACATTGTGCCTCTGCAGTTTATGATCTCTTGATTGGTTGAGGCCTAGACTCCAGCATTTATGTTGGATGGTCCTAGATTTGTTTCAGTTACTTAACGGGACAGCACAGTTCTATTTTGCCAGGGCTGTTGAAGTATAATTAAATCTTTTTGTTAGAACATGACATTTTTAGCACTACTCACCCTGGAAATCTTTGTGTAACCCCCTTTACAGGAGCTGCAAAGAACTGCTGGTCCCGAGCCTGTGGTCCAATCGGCAGTAGCACAATCCTAAATACATAAAGTGATTAGCTCGGGACCTGCAATGACTTCACCTATGTGTTTTATCCATGAGTAGTGCCAAAATTATTTGCAATAACAAAGTAGGGCATGTGATTTGTGCACTGCAATGTTCCTTTAAAGCATATATGTCTCTTTTTTTTTTTAAATAGCTCAAAGCAGCTTTTTTTTTTTTTTAAATCTAAAAAAAAATTGCCATGCAATTGATGCTACCCTGGAAGCCTATACTTGCTGTGCCTGTCAAAGTTTGTATATGGAGCTCTGATATTACATCAGGTGTAGTGGGGGAAAAAAAGTGCAAATCTGGCAGAATACAAGAAAGAAACAAGAAATGAACAAAGAATCTAAAGTGGCCTTTTTTTGCACACATATATATTGCAATATGCATTAACCCCTTAGCATAGTTTATTCACGTGTGTGTCCTTTAAAAATCGTATCCTTCTACTCATATTTACTTCCAGGTTCCTTTAAAGGGACAATCAAAATTAAACTTTCATTATTCAAATAGAGCATGCCATTTTAAACTACTTTCCAATTTACTTTCATTAACTAAATGTGCAGTCTTTTTATATTTAAACTTTTTGAGTCACTAGCTCCTACTGAGCATGTGCAAGAATAAGTGTGTATGCATTTGTGAATGGCTGATGGCTGTCACATGGTACGTGTATGCATTTGTGAATGACCGATGGCTGTCAAATGTTACAGGGGGGAGTGGAAAAACACATAACTTTTTATAATTGTAAAAAAAAAAAAATCTACTACTCATTTGAAGTTCAGACTAAGTGCTATTGCATTATCTTGTTATCTTGCATTTGTTGATTATGCAAATCTACTGTGTTGACTGGTCCTTTAAGATCACCCTTATATTGGAATGTACCTGATCTATGTGGAATGTGGTATCTGCCGAATACTGTAGACAGAATGTTTCTCTGTTCTTTTTCACTAAGGTGTCTGGAGTTTACATATTGTGTAAATGTATTCTCACAAGGCTGCTAAAGCATTTTTTGGAATCCTATCATTCACTAATGATAGAAGCTAATTGCAATACATTTTGCTTTTACATTTGTCGGATTGTATAACATTCTGACATACTGAAAACAAACATTCACAGGCTCTCTCACGGAAGACAAAGGCATGGAAAGCTGGAAAAATTGTTTGCAAACTGAATTTCTACTTATTTGGTTGACTGAGATCTATCAGAATACTGTATGTTTGTGCCACTAAAATCATTTTAAATTAAAAGGGCCTTAAAGGGACAAGTGCAATTTTTTTAATGTTTCAGATAGAACAAGATTTTAAGCAACTTTCTAATTTACTCCTATAAATTTTTCTTGGTTCTCTTCCTATCTTTATTTAAAAAGTCAATTTTTGGTTGAGAACCTGGGTTATGCTTGCTTATTGGTTTGCTAAATGTAGCCACCAATAAGCAAGCACTATCCAGGGTGCTGTACCTAAAAAGGGCAGGCTCCAAAGCTTTAAATTCCTGATGTAAAACAACAACAACAAAAAAAAAAATATTTATAGTAGGAGTGAATTAGAAAGTTGCTAAAAACTGCATGTTCTATCTGAATCATTAAAGAAAACAAATTGGGTTTAGTGTCCCTTTAAGTTCCTATATTAATTATGCAGTATTTGCCAATATGGGATTCTAATTTTAGAGTAGCATACTTAACTTAAAGGGATGGTCTAGTCAAAATTAAACTTTCATTCAGATAGGACTTGTAATTTTAATCAACTTTCCAATTTACTTTTATCATCAATTTTGCTTTGTTCTCTTGGTATTCTTAGTTGAAACTAAACCTAGGTAGGCTCATATTCTAATTTCTAAGCCCTTGAAGGCTGCCTCTAATCACATGATTTTTAAATTGCTTTTCACAACAAGAGACTGTTGGCCATATAGATAACACTGTGTTCAGGCACAGGGAGTTATTTAAGAGTTAGCACAACACAATACTAAATGCAAGTCGATAGATAATAAAGTCTTGTGATCAGGGGGCTGTTCACAGAGGTAAAAGTGTATTAATATAACTGTGTTGGTTGTGCAAAACTTGGGAATGGATAATAAAGGTATTATCTATCTTTTTAAACAATAACAATTCTATTGTAGACTGTACCTTTAAAGGGACATTAAACACTTTGAGATAGTAATATAAAATGATAAATTGTGTATGTATGAAAAAACTTAATAATTTCATTATTTTGTCCCCTTTTCCTGTAATTACTTTCTGAAATTGTGTGCGTTTCAGTTCCTGTTAGAAATGGATGTTCAGAACACTGTTATACTCCACTCAGCCATTGTGCTGCAATCTCTAGTGAACTTTTTATAACTGTCCCTAACTGGCCACAGCAGAGACAGTAACCTAAGTTACAACATGGCAGCTCCCATTGTTTTATAGACCTTAAAATTTTATTTATTTTGTCACTATTTAAACGGCTAATAAAACTTTAAAAAATACATCTACATGTTGTTCACAGACTAATCTTTTCTTTGAATGCATCATCCTATCCAGCATTTATTTAGTGTTTAATGTCCCTTTAAAACAAAAGTCCTGTGTTAGGCTTCTGGATGAAAACGCATTCTTCTAGCTGCATTTTCCACTGCCCTTGCAGGCATAATTACAGTCAATCCAATATATATGTCCATCTATCTGTCTATTCCAATAGAACAAACTTAGCAATCTAATAAATAAAACCTCCTACTTGTTTCTCTTATTAGAAAATGTAGGCCTTTTCTCCAACATTGGTGTGTCCGGTCCACGGCGTCATGCTTACTTGTGGGATATACTCTTCCCCAACAGGAAATGGCAAAGAGTCCCAGCAAAGCTGGTCACATGATCCCTCCTAGGCTCCGCCCACCCCAGTCATTCTCTTTGCCGTTGCACAGGCAACATCTTCACGGAGATGGTTAAGAGTTTTTTGGTGTTTAAATGTAGTTTTATTCTTCTATCAAGTGTTTGTTATTTTAAAATAGTGCTGGTATGTACTATTTACTCTGAAACAGAAAAGGATGAAGATTTCTGTTTGTAAGAGGAAGATGATTTTAGCAGACAGTAACTAAAATCGATTGCTGTTTCCACACAGGACTGTTGAGATGAAGTAACTTCAGTTGGGGGAAACAGTTAGCAGTCTTTTCTGCTTAAGGTATGACTAGCCATATTTCTAACAAGACTGTGTAATGCTGGAAGGCTGTCATTTCCCCTCATGGGGACCGGTAAGCCATTTTCTTAGTTAAACATAAAAGAATAAAGGGCTTCAAAAAGGGCTTAAAAACTGGTAGACATTTTTCTGGGCTAAAACAATTGCTTTACTAGGCATATTATGCAGATTCTAACTAATTATTGGTATTATAATCTTGGGGAACGTTTAGAAAAACGGCAGGCAATGTGTTGGACACCTTTTTCAGATGGGGGCCTTTCTAGTTATAGACAGAGCCTCATTCTGGGACTGTATAGGTTCCGTTAATTTAAGGGTTAAAGCTCCGAAATTTGGTGTGCAATACTTTTAATGCTTTAAGACACTGTGGTGAAATTTTGGTGAATTTTGAACAATTCCTTCATACTTTTTCACATATTCAGTAATAAAGTGTTTTCAGTTTGAAATTTAAAGTGACAGTAACGGTTTTATTTTAAAACGTTTTTTGTGCTTTGTTGACAAGTTTAAGCCTGTTTAACATGTCTGTACCATCAGATAAGCTATGTTCTATATGTATGAAAGCCAATGTGTCTCCCCATTTAAATTTATGTGATAATTGTGCCATAGTGTCCAAACAAAGTAAGGACAGTAATGCAACAGATAATGATATTGCCCAAGATGATTCCTCAAATGAGGGGAGTAAACATACTACATCATCCCCTACTGTGTCTACACCAGTTATGCCCACACAGGAGGCCCCTAGTACATCTAGTGCGCCAATACTTATTACCATGCAACAATTAACGGCTGTAATGGATAACTCCATAGCAAATCTTTTATCCAAAATGCCTACTTATCAGAGAAAGCGCGATTGCTCTGTTTTAAACACTGAAGAGCAAGAGGACGCTGATGATAACTGTTCTGACATACCCTCACACCAATCTCAAGGGGCCATGAGGGAGGTTTTGTCTGATGGAGAAATTTCAGATTCAGGAAAAATTTCTCATCAAGCTGAACCTGATGTTGTGACATTTAAATTTAAATTAGAACATCTCCGCGCACTGCTTAAGGAGGTGTTATCTACTCTGGATGATTGTGACAATTTGGTCATTCCAGAGAAATTATGTAAGATGGACAAGTTCCTAGAGGTTCCGGTGCCCCCCGACGCTTTTCCTATACCCAAGCGGGTGGCGGACATAGTAAATAAAGAGTGGGAAAGGCCCGGCATACCTTTTGTTCCCCCCCCTATATTTAAGAAATTATTTCCTATAGTCGACCCCAGAAAGGACTTATGGCAGACAGTCCCCAAGGTCGAGGGGGCGGTTTCTACTCTAAACAAACGCACTACTATTCCTATCGAAGATAGTTGTGCTTTCAAAGATCCTATGGATAAGAAATTAGAGGGTTTGCTTAAAAAGATTTTTGTACAGCAAGGTTACCTTCTACAACCAATTTCATGCATTGTTCCTGTCACTACGGCAGCGTGTTTCTGGTTCGAGGAACTAGAAAAATCGCTCAGTAAAGAATCTTCGTATGAGGAGGTTATGGACAGAGTTCAAGCACTTAAATTGGCTAACTCTTTTGTTTTAGATGCCGCTTTGCAATTAGCTAGATTAGCGGCGAAAAATTCAGGGTTTGCTGTCGTGGCGCGCAGAGTGCTTTGGCTAAAGTCTTGGTCAGCGGATGTGTCTTCCAAGACAAAATTGCTTAACATTCCTTTCAAAGGTAAAACATTATTTGGACCTGATTTGAAAGAGATTATTTCAGACATCACTGGGGGAAAGGGCCACGCCCTCCCACAGGATAGGTCTTTTAAGGCTAATAATAAGCCTAATTTTCGTCCCTTTCGCAGAAACGGACCAGTCTCTAATTCTGTATCCTCTAAGCAAGAGGGTAATACTTCACAACCCAAACCAGCCTGGAAACCAATGCAAGGCTGGAACAAGGGTAAGCAGGCCAAGAAGCCTACCACTGCTACCAAAACAGCATGAAGGGATAGCCCCCGATCCGGGACCGGATCTAGTGGGGGGCAGACTTTCTCTCTTTGCTCAGGCTTGGGCAAGAGATGTTCAGGATCCTTGGGCGCTAGAAATAGTTTCTCAAGGTTATCTCCTGGAATTCAAGGAACTACCCCCAAGGGGAAGGTTCCACAGGTCTCAATTATCTTCAAACCAAATAAAGAGACAGGCATTCTTACATTGTGTAGAAGACCTGTTAAAGATGGGAGTGATACATCCAGTTCCAATAAGAGAACAAGGAATGGGATTTTATTCCAATCTGTTCATAGTTCCCAAAAAAGAGGGAACATTCAGACCAATTTTGGATCTAAAGATCCTAAACAAATTTCTCAGGGTACCATCGTTCAAAATGGAAACTATTCGAACGATCCTACCTACTATCCAGGAAAATCAATTTATGACTACCGTGGATTTAAAGGATGCGTATCTACATATTCCTATCCACAAGGAACATCATCAGTTCCTAAGGTTCGCTTTTCTGGACAAGCATTACCAGTTTGTGGCACTTCCATTTGGATTAGCCACTGCTCCATGGATTTTCACAAAGGTACTAGGGTCCCTTCTAGGGGTTCTAAGACCAAGGGGCATTGCAGTAGTACCTTACTTGGACGACATCCTGATTCAAGCGTCGTCCCTGTCAAAAGCAAAGGCTCATACGGACATCGTCCTAGCCTTTCTCAGATCTCACGGATGGAAGGTGAACAAAGAAAAAAGTTCTCTGTCCCCGTCAACAAGAGTTCCCTTCTTGGGAACAATAATAGATTCCTTAGAAATGAGGATTTTTCTGACAGAGGTCAGAAAATCAAAAATTCTAAGCTCTTGTCAAGTACTTCATTCTGTTCCTCGTCCTTCCATAGCGCAGTGCATGGAAGTAATAGGATTGATGGTTGCAACAATGGACATAGTTCCTTTTGCACGAATTCATCTAAGACCATTACAACTGTGCATGCTCAGACAGTGGAATGGGGATTATACAGACTTGTCTCCGACGATTCAAGTAGATCAAAAGACCAGAGATTCACTCCGTTGGTGGCTGACCCTGGACAATCTGTCACAGGGAATGAGCTTCCGCAGACCAGAGTGGGTCATTGTCACGACCGACGCCAGCCTAGTGGGCTGGGGCGCGGTCTGGGAATCCCTGAAAGCTCAGGGTCTATGGTCTCGGGAAGAGTCTCTTCTCCCGATAAACATTCTGGAACTGAGAGCGATATTCAATGCTCTCAGAGCTTGGCCTCAACTAGCAAAGGCCAAATTCATAAGGTTTCAGTCAGACAACATGACGACCGTTGCATATATCAATCATCAGGGGGGAACAAGGACTTCCCTGGCGATGAAAGAAGTGACCAAGATAATTCAATGGGCGGAGGATCACTCCTGCCACTTGTCTGCGATCCACATCCCAGGAGTGGAAAATTGGGAAGCGGATTTTCTGAGTCGTCAGACATTCCATCCGGGGGAGTGGGAACTCCATCCGGAAATCTTTGCCCAAATAACTCAATTATGGGGCATTCCAGACATGGATCTGATGGCGTCTCGTCAGAACTTCAAGGTTCCTTGCTACGGGTCCAGATCCAGGGATCCCAAGGTGACCCTAGTAGATGCACTAGTAGCACCTTGGTCCTTCAACCTAGCTTATGTATTCCCACCGTTTCCTCTCATCCCCAGGCTGGTAGCCAGGATCAATCAGGAGAGGGCCTCAGTGATCTTGATAGCTCCTGCGTGGCCACGCAGGACTTGGTATGCAGACCTGGTGAATATGTCATCGGCTCCACCATGGAAGCTACCTTTGAGACAGGACCTTCTTGTTCAGGGTCCATTCGAACATCCGAATCTGGTTTCCCTCCAACTGACGGCTTGGAGATTGAACGCTTGATTTTATCAAAGCGTGGGTTTTCAGATTCTGTAATAGATACTCTTATTCAGGCTAGAAAGCCTGTAACTAGAAAAATTTACCATAAAATATGGAAAAAATATATCTGTTGGTGTGAATCTAAAGGATTCCCATGGAACAAGATAAAAATTCCTAAGATTCTATCCTTTCTACAAGAAGGTTTGGAGAAAGGATTATCTGCAAGTTCTCTGAAGGGACAGATCTCTGCTTTATCTGTTTTACTTCACAAAAGACTGGCAGCTGTGCCAGATGTTCAAGCATTTGTTCAGGCTCTGGTTAGGATCAATCCTGTTTACAGACCTTTGACTCCTCCCTGGAGTCTAAATCTAGTTCTTTCAGTTCTTCAAGGGGTTCCGTTTGAACCCTTACATTCCGTAGATATTAAGTTATTATCTTGGAAAGTTTTGTTTTTGGTTGCAATTTCTTCTGCTAGAAGAGTTTCAGAGTTATCTGCTCTGCAGTGTTCTCCTCCCTATCTGGTGTTCCATGCAGATAAGGTGGTTTTGCGTACTAAGCCTGGTTTTCTTCCGAAAGTTGTTTCCAACAAAAATATTAACCAGGAGATAGTTGTACCTTCTTTGTGTCCGAATCCAGTTTCAAAGAAGGAACGTTTGTTACACAATTTGGACGTAGTCCGTGCTCTAAAATTCTATTTAGAGGCTACTAAAGATTTCAGACAAACATCTTCCTTGTTTGTTGTTTATTCTGGTAAAAGGAGAGGTCAAAAAGCGACTTCTACCTCTCTTTCCTTTTGGCTTAAAAGCATTATCCGATTGGCTTATGAGACTGCCGGACGGCAGCCTCCTGAAAGAATCACAGCTCACTCCACTAGGGCTGTGGCTTCCACATGGGCCTTCAAGAACGATGCTTCTGTTGACCAGATATGTAAGGCAGCGACTTGGTCTTCACTGCACACTTTTGACAAATTTTACAAATTTGATACTTTTGCTTCTTCGGAGGCTATTTTTGGGAGAAAGGTTTTGCAAGCCGTGGTGCCTTCCATTTAGGTGACCTGATTTGCTCCCTCCCTTCATCCGTGTCCTAAAGCTTTGGTATTGGTTCCCACAAGTAAGGATGACGCCGTGGACCGGACACACCAATGTTGGAGAAAACAGAATTTATGCTTACCTGATAAATTACTTTCTCCAACGGTGTGTCCGGTCCACGGCCCGCCCTGGTTTTTTAATCAGGTCTGATGAATTATTTTCTCTAACTACAGTCACCACGGTATCATATGGTTTCTCCTATATATATTTCCTCCTGTCCGTCGGTCGAATGACTGGGGTGGGCGGAGCCTATGAGGGATCATGTGACCAGCTTTGCTGGGACTCTTTGCCATTTCCTGTTGGGGAAGAGAATATCCCACAAGTAAGGATGACGCCGTGGACCGGACACACCGTTGGAGAAAGTAATTTATCAGGTAAGCATAAATTCTGTTTTCTAGTTTTATACTACAATTAGAAAACCCTTTATCCAAACTGCATGGGACCGGAAAACGTTTGAATTTTGGAATATTTGCATCTTTAAAATGGGACAGTTGGGAGAGGGGATGGAACCAAGTGTAAACAATGTCATGTCATTTAGGCAATACTTAAAGGATTACTAACTTTTGCTGTTCTTATGCAAAACGCAATCAACATTAAACATGGCAATTATAATATAATGTAATCTACCTTTTCATTTTAAGAAACAAAGCTCCCTTTAGCAGAAAAATAAACTTTTTTTCTGTCATTGATGTAACGTTATCCAGCCCTCAAATGTGGGCCGTCTAAGCAATAACATACTTGCCAATCGTATGGCCAGTATTTGCATGTAATTTAAAATAAATTGTCATTCAACGCATGCGCAATTGTTTTCTATTAGTCTCGCATGTGCATATTGCGGCACAGAAGCAGACATCACCGACAGCAGACAGAAAATAACGGAGCCAATGACGTTGCGTGAAGTCGCGCATGTGCATTGCTTCCGGTAGTCGACATCTTCCAACTGGAGTTGTCCTCCAGGATTGGAATACAGTTACGGAGTATAAATCAGTGGGTTTGGAAAAATGTAATAATTCACAAACTGATATATTGAAAACGACAAAGATTTCAAATAGGATGTACATTGAAAACCAAGATTGATTTAAAGATATACTATTGTTACAACACAAGTGTATATTTGACTACAGTGGCCCTTCAAATTTCATTATACAGCTTATTCATGTAACTAAAGGTAGTTTATATATATATATATATTTATTACTATTGTGACTTACAGGCAGGGAAAATAGTAATTTCTCTTGTTAAGTGTATCCAGTCGACGGATCATCCATTACTTGTGGGATATTCTCCTTCCCAACAGGAAGTTGCAAGAGGATCACCCACAGCAGAGCTGCTATATAGCTCCTCCCCTCACTGCCATATCCAGTCATTCTCTTGCAACTCTCAACAAAGATGGACGTAGTAAGAGGAGAGTGGTGTATTATAGTTAGTTTTTTTTTACTTCAATCAAAAGTTTGTTATTTTTAAATGGTACCGGAGTGTACTGTTTATCTCAGGAAGTATTTAGAAGAAGAATCTGCCTGCATTTTCTATGATCTTAGCAGAAGTAACTAAGATCCATGGCTGTTCTCACATATTCTGAGGAGTGAGGTAACTTCAGAGAGGGAATGGCATGCAGGTTTTCCTGCAATAAGGTATGTGCAGTTAATATATTTCTAGGGATGGAATTTGCTAGAAAAATGCTGCTGATACCGGATTAATGTAAGTTAAGCCTTAAATGCAGTGATAGCGACTGGTATCAGGCTTATTAACAGAGATACATACTCTTATAAAAGTGTAATATAAAACGTTTGCTGGCATGTTAATCGTTTTTATATATGTCTGGTGACAAAACTTATTGGGGCCTAGTTTTTTTCCACATGGCTGGTTTGATTTCTGCCTAGAGAGTTTCCTGAAGCTTTCCACTGTTGCAATATGAGTAGGAAGGGCCTATTTTAGTGCTTTTCTGTGCAGATAAAAATACTGACAGACATTCAGCTTCCCTCTGCATGATACAGGACATCTCTGAAGGGCTCAAAAGGCTTCAAAGTCGTGTTTGAGGAGGGTAACAATCACAGTAGACTGTGGCAGTTGTTGTGACTGTGTTTAAAAAACGATTTTGTCATTTATTATTCTGTTTTTGTTATTAAGGGGTTAATCATCCATTTGCAAGTGGGTGCAATGCTCTGCTGACTTGTTACATACACTGTAAAAATTATGTTAGTGTAACTGCCTTTTTTCACTGTTATTTCAAATTTTGTCAAAATTTGTTTCTCTTAAAGGCACAGTAACGTTTTTTTATATTGCTTGTTAACTTGCTTTAAAGTGTTTTCCAAGCGTGCTAGTCTCATTGCTAGTCTGTACAAACATGTCTGAAACAGAGGATACTTGTTCATTATGTTTAAAAGCCATGGTGGAGCCCCATAGGAGAATGTGTACTAAATGTATTGATTTCACCTTAAACAGTAAAGATCAGTCTTTATCTATAAAAGAATTGTCACCAGAGGGGTCTGTCGAGGGGGAAGTTATGCCGACTAACTCTCCCCACGTGTCGGACCCTTCGCCTCCCGCTCAAGGGACGCATGCTAATATGGTGCCAAGTACATCAGGGACGCCCATAGTGATTACTTTGCAGGACATGGCTGCAATCATGAATAATACCCTGTCAGAGGTATTATCCAGATTGCCTGAATTGAGAGGCAAGCGCGATAGCTCTGGGGTTAGACGAGATACAGAGCGCGTAGATGCTGTAAGAGCCATGTCTGATACTGCGTCACAATATGCAGAACCTGAGGACGGAGAGCTTCAGTCTGTGGGTGACGTCTCTGAATCGGGGAGACCTGATTCAGAGATTTCTAATTTTAAATTTTAGCTGGAGAACCTCTGTGTATTGCTTGGGGAGGTATTAGTTGCTCTGAATGACTGTGACACAATTGCAGTGCCAGAGAAATTGTGTAGGCTGGATAAATACTATGCAGTGCCGGTGAGTACTGATGTTTTTCAGATACCTAAAAGGCTTACATAAATTATTAGTAAGGAGTGGGATAGGCCCGGTGTGCCCTTTTCCCCACCTCCTATATTTAGAAAAATGTTTCCAATAGATGCCACTACACGGGACTTATGGCAGACTGTCCCTAAGGTGGAGGGAGCAGTTTCTACTTTAGCAAAGCGTACCACTATCCCGGTTGAGGACAGTTGTGCTTTTTCAGATCCAACGGATAAAAAATTAGAGGGTTACCTTAAGAAAATGTTTATTCAACAAGGTTTTATTTTACAGCCCCTTGCATGCATTGCGCCTGTCACTGCTGCGGCTGCATTCTGGTTTGATGCCCTGGAAGAGGCCATCCATACAGCTCCATTGACTGAAATTGTTGACAAGCTTAGAACTCTTAAGCTAGCTAACTCATTTGTTTCTGATGCCATTGTTCATTTGACTAAACTAACGGCTAAGAATTCTGGATTCGCCATCCAGGCGAGGAGGGCGCTATGGCTCAAATCCTGGTCAGCTGATGTGACTTCAAAGTCTAAATTACTCAACATTCCTTTCAAGGGGCAGACCTTATTCGGGCCTGGTTTGAAAGACATTATTGCTGACATTACTGGAGGTAAGGGTCATACCCTTCCTCAGGACAGGGCCAAATCAAAGGCCAAACAGTCTAATTTTCGTGCCTTTCGAAATTTCAAGGCAGGTGCAGCATCAACATCCTCTGCTTCAAAACAAGAGGGAACTTTTGCTCAATCCAAGCAGGCCTGGAAACCTAACCAGTCCTGGAACAAGGACAAGCAGGCCAGAAAGCCTGCTGCTGCCTCTAAGACAGCATGAAGGAGCGGCCCCTATCCGACAACGGATCTAGTAGGGGGCAGACTCTCTCTCTTCGCCCAGGCGTGGGCAAGAGATGTTCAGGATCCCTGGGCGTTGGAGATCATATCTCAGGGATATCTTCTGGACTTCAAAGCTTCTCCTCCACAAGGGAGATTTCACCTTTCAAGATTATCTGCAAACCAGATAAAGAAAGAGGCATTCCTAAGCTGCGTACAAGATCTCCTTGTAATGGGACTGATCCATCCAGTTCCGCGGACGGAACAAGGACAGGTGTTTTATTCAAATCTGTTTGTGGTTCCCAAAAAAGAGGGAACCTTCAGACCAATTTTGGATTTAAAGATCCTAAACAAATTCCTCAGAGTTCCGTCATTCAAGATGGAAACTATTCGAACCATTTTACCCATGATCCAAGAGGGTCAGTACATGACCACAGTGGACTTAAAGGATGCCTACCTTCACATTCCGATTCACAAGAATCATCATCAGTTCCTGAGGTTTGCCTTTCTAGACAGGCATTACCAATTTGTAGCTCTTCCATTTGGGTTGGCTACAGCCCCAAGAATTTTTACAAAGGTTCTGGGCTCACTTCTGGCGGTCCTAAGACCGCGAGGCATAGCGGTGGCTCCTTACCTGGACGATATCCTGATACAGGTGTCAAGCTTTCAAATTGCCAAATCTCATACAGAGATAGTTCTGGTATTCCTGAGGTCGCATGGGTGGAAAGTGAACGAAGAAAAGAGTTCTCTATCTCCTCTCACGAGGGTTTCCTTCCTAGGGACTCTAATAGATTCTGTAGAAATGAAAATTTACCTGACGGAGTCCAGGTTATCAAAACTTCTAAATGCTTGCCGTGTTCTTCACTCCATTCCGCGCCCCACGGTGGCTCAGTGCATGGAAGTAATCGGCTTAATGGTAGCGGCGATGGACATAGTGCCATTCGCGCGCCTGCATCTCAGACCGCTGCAATTATGCATGCTCAGTCAGTGGAATGGGGATTACACAGATTTGTCCCCTCTACTAAATCTGGATCAGGAAACCCAGAGATTCTCTTCTCTGGTGGTTATCTCGGGCCCATCTGTCCAAGGGTATGACCTTTCGCAGACCAGATTGGACAATTATAACAAGAATATCAATCAAGAGATTATTGTTCCATCATTATGTTACATTCTACTAGAGCTGTGACTTCCACCTGGGCCTTTAAAAATGAGGCCTCTGTTGAACAGATTTGCAAGGCTGCAACTTGGTCTTCCCTTCATACTTTTTCCAAATTTTACAAATTTGATACTTTTGCTTCTTCGGAGGCTGTTTTTGGGAGACAGGTTCTACAGGCAGTGGTTCCTTCCGTTTAAGTTCCTGCCTTGTCCCTCCCATCATCCGTGTACTTTAGCTTTGGTATTGGTATCCCACAAGTAATGGATGATCCGTGGACTGGATACACTTAACAAGAGAAAACATAATTTATGCTTACCTGATAAATTTATTTCTCTTGTAGTGTATCCAGTCCACGGCCAGCCCTGTCCTTTTCAGGCAGGTCTAAATTTTAATTAAACTACAGTCACCACTGCACCCTATGGTTTCTCCTTTCTCGGCTTGTTTCGGTCGAATGACTGGATATGGCAGTGAGGGGAGGAGCTATATAGCAGCTCTGCTGTGGGTGATCCTCTTGCAACTTCCTGTTGGGAAGAAGAATATCCCACAAGTAATGGATGATCCGTGGACTGGATACACTACAAGAGAAATAAATTTATCAGGTAAGCATAAATTGTTTTTTGCCAATTTTTTTTTTTTTTTTTTAAAAATATTGGTAAAAAGGTTTTGATTTTTGAATTCCTTATTTGGAAATATTTATCTCTATCTGAGTGAACATTGTCATATTTAAGACTTTAAGTGCAATGATTTATATTTAAACAATAAGTAACTTGGGTTATATCAGAAATTATCCAAGTCAAGGGACACACAAGTTAAAATTAAACTTTCATGATTCAGGTAGATCACTTAATTTTAAACAACTTTCCAATTTACTTCCATTAACAAAAAGTGCACCGTCTTTTTATATTTACACTTTTTGAGTCAACAGCTCCTACTGGGCATGTGCAAGAATTCACAGAATATACGTATATGCATATGTGATTGGCTGATGGCTGTCACATGATACAGGAGGAATGGAAATGGACTTAAAAATTTAAAAATAGACACTTTAAAAATTGTATGATAAAAAGACAATGCAATAGCGCTTAGATTTTTTTTCCTGACACTTGTTTATTATGCAAATCTACTGTATTTACTGTATTTTTCTTCTGCTAACATATCTGCTTTAAATGTGTGGTGTTCTATGTTAGAATGATGCATTACTATATAATGCAAAGCCCCCCCCCCCCCCCACACACTGCTTATACATTTTTAAAGCAGCAAAGAAATTGCCTTAAATTACACTACTGGTTTCACTTCCGCAATATTTTCCATTTTAAGGTTTACTTTTTTTTTTTTTTTAATTCAGTCTAAAAAAAATGCATCACTTTCAATGCATGATTATATTGTGTTTATATTTCTCTTGTAAGGTGTATCCAGTCCACGGATCATCCATTACTTGTGGGATATTCTCCTTCCCAACAGGAAGCTGCAAGAGGATCACCCACAGCAGAGCTGTCTATATAGCTCCTCCCCTAACTGCCACTCCCAGTCATTCTCTTGCAGCTCTCGACAAAAAAGGAAGTAGCTAGAGAGATGTGGTGTTTATTTAGTTTATCTTCAATCAAAAGTTTGTTATTTTCAAATGGTACCGGAGTTGTACTATTTTAGCCTCAGGCAGAAAATAGAAGAAGAGTCTGGCTGTCGTTTCTGATGATCTTAGCAGGTTGTAACTAAGATCCATTGCTGTTCTCACACATAACTGAAGAGAGAGGTAACTTCAGCTGGGGGAATGGCGTGCAGGGTCTCCTGCTATGAGGTATGTGCAGTTTAAATTTTTCTAGAGAGAGAATATGCTAGAAAATGCTGTTAATACCAGAGTTATTTAAGGTAAGCCTGATTACAGTGATTTAATAACGACTTGTATCATGCTTGCTGTAAAAGGTAATATTCTTATTACTTTCTCACATTGCTGAAAAATAAAACGTTTGCTGGAAGTGTTTTAAACGTTTTTTTTATACATATTGGTGATAAAACTTTATTGGGGCCCAGTTTTTTCCACATAGCTGGCTAGATTTTGCCTAGGGTTAGTTTTGTTAGGCCCTCTCACTGTGAATACAGGGTGGGAGGGGCCTATTTTCACGCCTAAATGCGCATCAGATTTTGCAGCTTGAGACATCCAGTTTCCCTGAAGGAGTCTCCTGAACACTTGGGACCTCTCTGAGGGGTTTTTGTGCCTTTCAAAATCGTTACATGGGCAGGGAGGGCCACAGCAGAGCTGTGGCAGTTTGTTGTGACTGTTTATTGTTTTTTTTTTTATCCGGTTTTGAAACTAAGGGGTTAATCATCCATTTGCAAGTGAGTGCAATGCTCTGTTAGTCTATTATACACACTGTAAAAATTTCGTAAGATTTACTGCTTTTTATCACTGTTTTTCAATTTCGGACAAAATTTGTTTCACTTACAGGCACAGTACCGTTTTTTATTTTTTGCTTGTTTACATTTATCAAAGTGTTTTCCAAGCTTGCTGGTCTCATTGCTAGTCTATTTAAACATATCTGACATAGAGGAGTTATCTGCTTTACAATGTGATTCCCCTTATCTCATTTTTCATGCAGATAAGGTAGTGTTACATACCAAACCTGGTTTTCTACCTAAGGTGGAGGTCAGGGAGGTATTGGCTACTCTGGATGACTGACACCCTTATAGTGCCAGAGAAATTGTGTAGATTAGATAAATACTATGCAGTGCCTGTTTACACTGATGTTTTTCCAGTACCTAAAAGGTTTTCAGAAATTATTACTAAGGAATGGGATAGACCAGGTGTACCGTTCTCTCCCCCTCCTATTTTTAAGAAAATGTTTCCAATAGATGCCGCTACACGGGACTTATGGCAAACGGTCCCTAAGGTGGAGGGAGCAGTTTCTACCCTAGCTAAGCGTACAACTATCCCCGTCGAGGACAGTTGTGCTTTCCTAGATCCAATGGATAAAAAGTTAGAGGGTTACCTTAACAAAATGTTTATTCAACAAGGTTTTATTCTCCAGCCTCTTGCATGCATTGCCCCGGTCACTGCTGCTGCGGCCTTCTGGTTTGAGTCTCTGGAAGAGGCCTTACAGGTAGAAACCCCATTGGATGATATACTTGACAAGCTTAAAGTGCTTAAGCTAGCCAATTCATTTGTTTCTGACGACATTGTTCATTTAACCAAACTAACTGCTAAGAACTCAGGTTTTGCTGTTCAGGCGCGTAGGGCGCTATGGCTTAAATCCTGGTCAGCTGACGTTACTTCAAAGTCTAAGCTTCTCAACATTCCCTTCAAGGGGCAGACCCTATTCGGGCCTGGACTGAAGGAGATCATTTCTGATATTACTGGAGGAAAAGGTCATGCCCTTCCTCAAAATAGGTCTAACAAATTAAGGACCAAACAAACTAATTTTCATGCCTTTCGAAACTTTAAGACGAACGCGGCATCAACTTCCTCTAATACAAAACAAGAGGGAAATTTTGAAAAACAATCAATGTGTGTCGGCACCTGTGTTAACTGGTAAAGTACTGTTAAATAACGAATGGTTCTCTCACCCCTCTCCTGGTTTAGCAAAGTCCAGTGTCACTTGGCCTGACCTGTGGAGAAGCAGGAAAAACGACCCTCCATATGTGCAAACCAGGTGCACATGGAGCCGGTCCGGCACTTGACGCTCTCACTGACCGCTCCGGTCTCCTCTGCTCGATCCACCTACGATGGCGTGTGACGTCACTGGGCTAACTACCGGTACACAGAACTTCTTTCTCCTCAATAATGCTATGCGTGTCCCGGCAACAACCAAAACCAGGATCGGTGCGCTGAGAATAGCAGATGTAACACACTGGAAACTGGTGCAGCCTCGGTTCCACAGGATAAGGCAATAAAGAAAAGAATACTTGTATTCACAACTGGCTGTTTGTGCACCTCATTTGAATTTTGTTATCCTTAAGAGGGAAATTTTGCCCAGTCCAAGCCGGTCTGGAGACCTAACCAGGCCTGGAACAAAGGTAAGCAGGCCAAGAAGCCTGCTGCTGCCTCTAAGACAGCATGAAAGATCAGCCCCCGATCCGGTAACGGATCTAGTAGGGGGTAGACTTTCTCTCTTCGCCCAGGCTTGGGCAAGAGATGTCCAGGATCCCAGGGCGTTGGAAATTGTGTCCCAGGGATATCTTCTGGACTTAAAAGCTTCTTCCCCAAAAGGAAGATTTCACCTCTCAGAATTATCTGCAGACCAGATAAAGAGAGAGGCATTCTTACATTGTGTTCAAGACCTCCTAGTTATGGGAGTGATCCACCCAGTTCCAAAGGAGGAACAAGGGCAAGGCTTCTATTCAAATCTTTGTGGTTCCCAAGAAAGAGGGAACCTTCAGACCAATCTTAGATCTCAAGATCCTAAACAAATTTCTCAGGGTCCCATCTTTCAAGATGAAGACTATTCGAACCATCCTACCTATGATCCAGGAGGGTCAATACATGACTACTGTGGACTTAAAGGATGCTTATCTTCACATTCCGATACACAAAGATCATCATCGGTTTCTCAGGTTCGCCTTCCTAGACAGGCATTACCAGTTTGTGGCTCTTCCCTTTGGGTTAGCTACGGCACCAAGAATCTTTACAAAGGTTCTGGGGTCACTTCTGGCGGTCCTAAGGCCGCGGGGCATAGCGGTAGCCCCTTACTTAGAGGACATTCTGATACAGGCGTCGAATTTCCAAATTGCCAATTCCCATACGGATATTGTTCTGGCATTCCTGAGGTCTCATGGGTGGAAAGTGAACGAAAAAAAGAGTTCTCTATCCCCTCTCACAAGAGTTTCCCTCCTGGGAACTCTGATAGATTCTGTAGAAATGAGGATTTACCTGACAGAGGACAGGTTGTCAAAACTTATAAATTCCTGCCGTGTTCTTTATTATACTTCTCGCCCTTTGGTGGCTCAGTGTATGGAAGTAATCGGCTTAATGGTAGCGGCAATGGACATAGTTCCGTTTGCCCGTCTACATCTCAGACCGCTGCAACTCTGCATGCTCAGTCAGTGGAATGGGGATTACACAGATTTGTCCCCTCTACTAAATCTGGATCAAGAGACCAGGGATTCTCTTCTCTGGTGGCAATCTCGGGTCCATCTGTCCAAAGGTATGACCTTCCGCAGGCCAGATTGGACAATAGTAACAACAGATGCCAGCCTTCTGGGCTGGGGTGCAGTCTGGAACTATCTGAAGGCTCAGGGGTCGTGGACTCAGGAGGAGGCACTCCTTCCAATAAACATTCTGGAACTAAGAGTGATATTCAAGGCTCTTCAGGCTTGGCCTCAGCTAGCTGCAGTGAGGTTCATCAGATTTCAGTCGGACAACATCAAGACTATAGCTTACATCAACCATCAAGGGGGAACAAGGAGTTCCCTAGCGATGTTGGAGGTTTCAAAGATAATTCGATGGGCAGAGATTCACTCTTGCCATCTATCAGCTATCCATATCCCAGGAGTAGAGAACTGGGAGGCAGATTTTCTAAGTCGACAGACTTTTCATCCGGGGGAGTGGGAGCTCCATCCGGAGGTGTTTGCACAGTTGATTCAATTTTGGAGCAAACCAGAACTGGATCTCATGACGTCTCACCAGAATGCCAAGCTTCCTTGTTACGGATCCAGGTCCAGGGATCCCAAGGCAGCGCTGATAGATGCTCTAGCAGCGCCTTGGTCCTTCAACCTGGCTTATGTGTTTCCACTGTTTCCTCTGCTCCCTCGTCTGATTGCCAAGATTAAGCAGGAGAGAGCGTCGGAAATTTTGATAGCACCTGCGTGGCCACGCAGGACTTGGTATGCACATCTGGTGGACATGTCATCCTTTCCATCATGGACTCTGCCTCTGAGACAGGACCTTCTACTTCAGGGTCCTTTCAACCATCCAAATCTAATTTCTCTGCGGCTGACTGCTTGGAGATTGAATGCTTGATTTTATCAAAGCGTGGTTTCTCCGAGTCGGTCATTGATACCTTAATACAGGCGCGAAAGCCTGTCACCAGGAAAATCTATCATAAGATATGGTGTAAATATCTTCATTGGTGTGAATCCAAGTGTTACTCATGGAGTAAGGTCAGGATTCCTAGGATATTATCTTTTCTCCAAGAAGGATTGGAGCTAGTTCCTTAAAGGGACAGATTTCTGCTCTGTCTATTCTTTTGCACAAACGTCTGGCTAAGGTTCCAGACGTGCAGGCGTTTTGTCAGGCTTTAGTCAGAATCAAGCCTGTGTTTAAACCTGTTGCGCCGCCTTGGAGTTTAAATTTAGTTCTTATGGTTCTTCAAGGGGTTCCGTTTGAACCTTTGCATACGTACCAAACCTGGTTTTCTACCTAAGGTGGTATCTAATAAAAAATATCAATCAGGAGATTGTTGTTCCGTCACTGTGTCCTAATCCTTCTTCAAAGAAGGAACGTCTATTACACAATCTTGACGTGGTTCGTGCTTTAAAGTATTTATAAGCTACTAAAGATTTTCGTCAAACATCTGCATTGTTTGTTGTCTACTCTGGACAGAGGAGAGGCCAAAAGGCTTCGGCAACCTCTTTCTTTTTGGCTAAGGAGTATAATACGCTTAGCTTATGAGACTGCTGGCCAGCAGCCTCCTGAAAGGATTACAGCTCATTCTACTAGACCGGTAGCTTCCACATGGGCTTTAAAAAATGAGGCTTCTGTTGAACAGATTTGTAAGCGGCGACTTGGTCTCCGCTTCATACTGTTTCAAAATTCTATAAATTAGATAATTTTGCTTCTTCGGAGGCTATTTTTGGGAGAAAGGTCTTGCAGGCAGTGGTGCCTTCCGTTTAATGCCTGCCTTGTCCCTCCCTTCATCCGTGTCCTATAGCTTTGTTATTGGTATCCCACAAGTAATGGATGATCCGTGGACTGGATACACCTTACAAGAGAAAACAAAATGTATGCTTACCTGATAAATTTATTTCTCTTGTGGTGTATCCAGTCCACGGCCCGCCCTGTCATTTTAAGGCAGGTGTTTTTTATTTTTAAACTACAGTCACCACTGCACCCTATAGTTTCTCCTTTTTCTTGCTTGTCTTCGGTCGAATGACTGGTAGTGGCAGTTAGGGGAGGAGCTATATAGACAGCTCTGCTGTGTGTGATCCTCTTGCAGCTTCCTGTTGGGAAGTATAATATCCCACAAGTAATGGATGATCCGTGGACTGGATACACCACAAGAGATCAGGTAAGCATACATTTTGTGCTTACATTAACCCCACATAAGTTTCAACATATGTATGTTTAAAACATGTGTTCTCCCTTTTTAGTGGGCACAACACCCAGCTGATTTTACTCTGACCACCTGGCTAAAACCAGTTTTAAACTAAAGCTAACTAATTAAAAATGTTCTATATTTATTGCAGCAATTATCATTAAAAGGACCAGTCTACTCAAATGTTTTTCTTTAAAAAGATAAACCATTTATTACCCATTCCCCAGTTTTGCATAACCAACACTGTTTTATATTAATATATATTTTACCTCTGTGATTACCTTGTATCTAAACCTCTGCAGACTGCCCCCTTGTTTCAGTTCTCTTGACAGACATGCAGATTAGCCAGTGCTGACACTTAAATAACTCCATGGGAGTGTCTGTCAAAAACTGTTGAAATGCACTGAGATAAGAGGCAGTTCAACAGCTTAGCTATTGGCATATGAGCCTTACTAGGTTTAGCTTTCCACAAAGAATACCAAGAGAGCAAAGCAAATTTGATTATGATAGTAAATTGGAAAGTTGTTTAAAATTTTATGCCCTATTGGAATCATGAAAGTTTAATTTTTATCTGAATGTCCCTTTAAATAAATATATTTGTTAAATTATGCAGTTAATTAGTGCTTTGGATTGCAATGCTATATTACACTGCCCCCACCCGGCTACTTCATCATACTACCCCTTGGTCAACATTGTACAACTTAAATATTTTTTTATTTTTGTGCATATTTCTATGTCATATTGAAATTTTATAGCCCTTTTAACTATAGTTTTGTTATTTTATTTAATTTTCTTATTTGTAGGTAGTCCACATTTCCCCATGTTAAATTGTAATTATGTTGTGTGTGTATTGTATATTCCACAAGTGAGTACACACCTCACATTTTTGTAAATATTTTATATCTTTTCATGTGTATAACAGTGTAAATTTGCTGTCCCCTCCAAAATAACTCAACACACAGCCATTAATGTATAAACCGTTGGCAACAAAAGTGAGTCCACCTCTAAAGGGATATGTCCAAATTGGGCCCAATTAACCATTTTCCCTTCCCGGTATCGTATGACTCGTTAGTGTTACAAAGTCTGCTGCCAGCGTTGATGCAGAGGCTGAAGGGGTGGGGGGTCAGCCTGTCAGTGCTCAGACCATACGCTGCACACTGCATCAAATTGGTCTGCATGGCTGTTGTCCCAGAAGGAAGCCTCTGCTAAAGATGATGCACAAGGAAGCCCGCAAACAGTTTGCTGAAGACAAGTAGACTAAGGACATGGATTACTGGAACCATGTCCTGTGGTCCGATGAGACCAAGATAAACTTATGTGGTTCAGGTGGTGTCAAGCGGGAGTGGCGGCAACCAGGTGAGGAGTACAAAGACAAGTGTGTCTTGCCTACAGTCGAGCATGGTGGTGGGAGTGATCGTGGTCTGGGCCAGCATGAGTGCTGCTGGCACTGGGTAGCTACAGTTTATTGAGGGAACCATGAATGCTAACTTGTACTGTGACATACTGAAGCAGAGCATGATCCCCTCCCTTTGGAGACTGGACCGCAGGGCAGTATTCCAACAGTACGACCCCAAACACACCTCCAAGATGACAACTGCCTAGCTAAAGAAGCTGAGGGTAAAGGTGATGGACTGGCCATGCATGTCTCCAGACCTAAACCTTATTGAGCATCTGTGGGGCATCCTCAAATGGAAGGTGAAGGAGCGCAAGGTCTCTAACATCCACCAGCTCTGTGATGTTGTCATGGAGGAGTGGAAGAGGACTCCAGTGGCAACCTGTGAAGCTCTGGTGAACTCCATGCCCAAGAGGGTTAAGGCAGTGCTGGAAAATAATGGTGGCCACACAAAATATTGACACTTTGGGCCCAATTTGCAAAATTCTACTTTGTGAAAAGCATTACTGTGCTGGAAAGCTGCACCCAGGTGGTAAATCGCCATAGAACAGGCTAACAATGGTATTGAGCTAGTTGTTCGTTCCTGTGAGTGCACTTTTTGTATGTATTCTACTCCCATTGTGAAAGAATTTGAGTTTTCAGAGCTATATAGAGTCTTTGCTGCCTGGCCCTTTTATCAGTAACTGGAATAATTTTAAATGTATTTTGCACTTTATATTTTAGCTAGCATATTAAAAGGACAGTCAACACCAAAAAATGGTATTTTTTAAAAAGATAGATAATCCCTTTATTACTTGAAAAGATAATCGCTTTATTACCCATTCCCCAGTTTTGCATAGCCAACACTGCTATATTAATACACTTTTTACCTCTATTATTGTACCTTTTGTATCCAAGCCTCTGCAGACTGCCCCCTTTACTCAGTTATTTTGACAGACTTCCATTATAGCCAATCAGTGCTGACTCATAAATAACTCCACAAGAGTGAGCACAATGTTATCTGTATGGCACACATACACTAGCTGTGAAAAACTGTCAAAATGCACTGAGATAAGAGGCGGCCTTCAAGGGCTTAGAAATTAGAATATTATCCTACCTAGGTTTAGCTTTTAACAAAGAATGCCAAGAGTACAATGCAAATTTGATAAACTTTCATGATTTAGATAGGGCATGTCATTATAAACAACTTTCCAATTTACTTTTAATTTGAACTTTGCTGTCCCCTTTAAAAGGATGGTTGAGTCCATAGGGGCTCGGCTGTTTAATAGTTAGTAAAATGTATTTCTAAAAAGTTTGAATTTTAGGGTAAGAGCACCATATGGAAAATTAACTATTTTCTGTATATATTCTCCAACAGCAATCTGTTGCAATCTTATATCTTCGTACCCATGGACAGCGCTGCGGTATCTGTTGGCGCTTTATAACTAAAGAATAATAATAATCTGTAGTAATAACAAAAATAAAATGGTTAGGTGTTAGGGACAGTATAGGAATAGAATTGGGCCATTGGTGTGCCAGAGAATGACTACTAGTCAGGTTTGCTAGTACTGAAACTTAAGGGATTTAGTAGTTTCCAGGTCATAGCATTAAAGGGACACTGAACCCAAATTGTTTCTTTTGTGATTCAGATTGGGCAGGCAATTACCATCTTAATGGGAGGAGAGTCCACTGCTTCATTCATTACTTGGAATTAAGAACCTGGCAACCAGGAGGAGGCAAAGACATCCCAGCCAAAGGCTTAAATACCTGCCCCACTTGCCTCATCCCCCAGTCATTCTTTGCCTTTCGTCACAGGAGGTTGGCAGAGAAGTGTCGGAAGATTCGGAGTAGTCTCTTATGGAGGGTAGTACTCTTTGAAATGGGACTGAAGTTTTAAGTATTCCTGTCAGCCTCTCAGTGAGGACTTTCTTTCTGCCAAACCATCCCGATTTCAGTATAACGGCTCCATTAGCAATCGGCGTTGACGAATTTCGCTGCTTGCTTTTCTTCTCTCAAGGCCTCCATGTCAGTAGCAATGCTACTACCCTGTCACACTTGAAGGGCTGTGTTCCTGTTCCATGGCGTTGATTCTGGTAAGATCATTTTATTTATATTAGGGCTGGGCGATATGGTCAAAAAAATATAATTGCGAGTTTTTTGAAGAAAAAAAAAACCCAATTGCGATTTAATGTACATGTTTCTCAATGTCCGATACACTATTGGAGCATAAAAATACAAACCACAAAATAGTTAAAATAAAATTTGCTGCCTGTGATGTGATTAAATAGTAGCCACTAGCCAGTTATTAGGTCTTATGACACAACATTGTCATGTTTTCTTACAGTCATTCTAACTGTGGACAGTGGTATGATTAACAAATGAAGCCGTGTAAGCCACATACACACAAAATTGTTTATATATAACTGACTGAAAATGAGCCCTGCTCCTGTCCAGGAATCCATTACAGGCATATAGCAGTAGGGGTGGGGGGCTGCTCCTTTAAAAAATGCTGTGCCTTGCTGATATAAAATACATTGTAGATGCAGTTAAGTTAACCCAGCAGCATAGGGGACTGCAGTTTTAGCCTTTTTGGGAGCCGTGGGGTTAACTGCATCTGCTATGTATTTGTGCAGTTTCTTAGAGGAGCAGGAGATTGTTCGAGAGGTTCCATAATGTTTACATACCCTAAGTTTCAGACATAGACGTCCCTAGGGGGAAATATAAGTAAGTGGCTATCTCTCCTCTTCATACCTGCATGGGCTCTGCTTTTAGACTTCTAGATTGATCGGCTGCTACTGAGATCAGATAGTGAAAGTAAAACAGCCATTTTTACAAATGTGTGCTAAAAGCAACTACTAGATGGAGCTGGTTTGCAAGAAAACACAAACAAATAAATGCAATACAGCCACTTCTAAGGATTTTTTTTATTTAGGAAAAGATTGCGACTCTCGCGGTTTAAAAATTGCGGCGATTAATCGCGGTTTTAAATCGCATATGCAATTAATCGTGCAGCCCTAATATATATAAATATATATATATATATATATATACACATACACACACACATGAAGACAGGGTCACAGTGTGGCTCCTTTTATCTTTATAGAATCTAGGGTAATACCCTCAGAAGGGGGCTGTTTAGCGGGGGGGGGGATATTATTATGCATAATGTTTTTTTCTTTCATGTAATTAACAAGAGTCCATGAGCTAGTGACGTATGGGATATACATTCCTACCAGGAGGGGCAAAGTTTCCCAAACCTTAAAATGCCTATAAATACACCCCTCACCACACCCACAAATCAGTTTTACAAACTTTGCCTCCAAGGGAGGTGGTGAAGTAAGTTTGTGCTAGATTCTACGTTGATATGCGCTCCGCAGCAAGTTGGAGCCCGGTTTTCCTCTCAGCGTGCAGTGAATGTCAGAGGGATGTGAGGAGAGTATTGCCTATTGAATGCAGTGATCTCCTTCTACGGGGTCTATTTCATAAGGTTCTCTGTTATCGGTCGTAGAGATTCATCTCTTACCTCCCTTTTCAGATCGACGATATACTCTTATATTTACCATTTCCTCTACTGATTCTCGTTTCAGTACTGGTTTGGCTTTCTACAAACATGTAGATGAGTGTCCTGGGGTAAGTAAGTCTTATTTTCTGTGACACTCTAAGCTATGGTTGGGCACTTTATTTATAAAGTTCTAAATATATGTATTCAAACATTTATTTGCCTTGACTCAGAATGTTCAACTTTCCTTATTTCCAGACAGTCAGTTTCATATTTGGGATTATGCTTTAAATTATCATATTTTGTCTTACCTCAAAAATTTGACTTTTTTCCCTGTGGGCTGTTAGGCTCGCGGGGGCTGAAAATGCTTCATTTTATTGCGTCATTTTTGGCGCGGATTTTTTTGGCGCAAAAATTCATTTCCGTTTCCGGCGTCATACGTGTCGCCGGAAGTTGCGTCATTTTTTGACGTTATTTTGCGCCAAAAATGTCGGCGTTCCGGATGTGGCGTCATTTTTGGCGCCAAAAGCATTTAGGCGCCAAATAATGTGGGCGTCTTATTTGGCGCCAAAAAATATGGGCGTCGCTTTTGTCTCCACATTATTTCAGTCTCATTTTCATTTGCTTCTGGTTGCTAGAAGCTTGATGTTTGGCATTTTTTTCCCATTCCTGAAACTGTCTTATAAGGAATTTGATTTATTTTGCTTTATATGTTGTTTTTTCTCTTACATATTGCAAGATGTCTCACGTTGCATCTGAGCCAGAAGATACTACAGGAAAACCACTGCCTGCTGGATCTACCAAAGCTAAGTGTATCTGCTGTAAACTTTTGGTAGCTATTTCTCCAGCTGTTGTTTGTATTAATTGTCATGACAAACTTGTTAAAGCAGATAATATTTCCTTTAGTGATGTACCATTGCCTGTTGCAGTTCCCTCAACATCTAAGGTGCAGAATGTTCCTGATAACATAAGAGATTTTGTTTCTGAATCCATAAAGAAGGCTTTGTCTGTTATTTCTCCTTCTAGTAAACGTAAAAAGTCTTTTAAATCTTCTCTCTCTACAGATGAATTTTTAAATGAACACCATCATTCTGATTCTTTGGACTCTTCTAGTTCAGAGGATTCTGTCTCAGAGATTGATGCTGATAAATCTTCATATTTATTTAAGATGGAATTTATTCGCTCTTTACTTAAAGAAGTACTAATTGCTTTAGAAATAGAGGATTCTAGTCCTCTTGATACTAATCCTATACGTTTGGATAAGGTTTTTAAAGCTCCTGCGGTTATTCCAGAAGTCTTTCCTGTTCCTAATGCTATTTCTGCAGTAATTGCTAAGGAATGGGATAAATTGGGTAATTCATTTACTCCTTCTAAACGTTTTAAGCAATTATATCCTGTTCCGCCTGACAGGTTAGAATTTTGGGACAAAATCCCTAAAGTTGATGGGGCTATTTCTACCCTTGCTAAACGTACTACCATTCCTACGTCAGATGGTACCTCGTTTAAGGATCCTTTAGATAGAAAAATTGAATCTTTTCTAAGAAAAGCTTATCTATGTTCAGGTAATCTTCTTAGACCTGCTATATCATTGGCTGATGTTGCTGCAGCTTCAACTTTTTGGTTGGAAACTCTAGCGCAACAAGTAACAAATCGTGATTCTCATGATATTATTATTCTTCTCCAGCATGCTAATAATTTCATCTGTGATGCCATTTTTGATATTATTAGAGTTGATGTTAGATTTATGTCTCTGGCTATCTTAGCCAGAAGAGCTTTATGGCTTAAGACTTGGAATGCTGATATGGCTTCTAAATCAACTCTACTTTCCATTTCTTTCCAGGGAAACAAATTATTTGGTTCTCAGTTGGATTCTATTATTTCAATTGTTACTGGTGGGAAAGGAACTTTTTTACCACAGGATAAAAAATCTAAAGGTAAAAACAGGGCTAACAATCGTTTTCGTTCCTTTCGTTTCAACAAAGAACAAAAGCCTGATCCTTCGTCCTCAGGAGCAGTTTCAGTTTGGAAACCAGCTCCAGTCTGGAATAAATCCAAGCCTGCTAGAAAGGCAAAGCCTGCTTCTAAGTTCACATGAAGGTACGGCCCTCATTCCAGTTCAGCTGGTAGGGGGCAGGTTACGTTTTTTCAAAGAAATTTGGATCAAATCTGTTCACAATCTTTGGATTCAGAACATTGTTTCAGAAGGGTACAGAATTGGTTTCAAGATGAGACCTCCTGCAAAGAGATTTTTTCTTTCCCATGTCCCAGTAAATCCAGTGAAAGCTCAAGCATTTCTGAATTGTGTTTCAGATCTAGAGTTGGCTGGAGTAATTATGCCAGTTCCAGTTCCGGAACAGGGGATGGGGTTTTATTCAAATCTCTTCATTGTACCAAAGAAGGAGAATTCCTTCAGACCAGTTCTGGATCTAAAATTATTGAATCGTTATGTAAGGATACCAACGTTCAAGATGGTAACTGTAAGGACTATATTGCCTTTTGTTCAGCAAGGGAATTATATGTCCACAATAGATTTACAGGATGCATATCTGCATATTCCGATTCATCCAGATCATTATCAGTTCCTGAGATTCTCTTTTCTAGACAAGCATTACCAATTTGTGGCTCTACCGTTTGGCCTTGCTACAGCTCCAAGAATTTTCACAAAGATTCTCGGTGCCCTTCTGTCTGTAATCAGAGAACAGGGTATTGTGGTATTTCCTTATTTGGACGATATCTTGGTACTTGCTCCGTCTTTACATTTAGCAGAGTCTCATACGAATCGACTTGTGTTGTTTCTTCAAGATCATGGTTGGAGGATCAATTTACCAAAAAGTTCTTTGATTCCTCAAACAAGGGTAACCTTTCTGGGTTTCCAGATAGATTCAGTGTCCATGACTCTGTCTTTAACAGACAAGAGACGTCTAAAATTGATTACAGCTTGTCGAAACCTTCAGTCACAATCATTCCCTTCGGTAGCCTTATGCATGGAAATTCTAGGTCTTATGACTGCTGCATCGGACGCGATCCCCTTTGCTCGTTTTCACATGCGACCTCTTCAGCTCTGTATGCTGAACCAATGGTGCAGGGATTACACGAAGATATCTCAATTAATATCTTTAAAACCGATTGTTCGACTCTCTCTAACGTGGTGGACAAATCACCATCGTTTAATTCAGGGGGCTTCTTTTGTTCTTCCGACCTGGACTGTAATTTCAACAGACGCAAGTCTCACAGGTTGGGGAGCTGTGTGGGGATCTCTGACGGCACAAGGAGTTTGGGAATCTCAGGAGGTGAGATTACCGATCAATATTTTGGAACTCCGTGCAATTTTCAGAGCTCTTCAGTTTTGGCCTCTTCTGAAGAGAGAATCGTTCATTTGTTTTCAGACAGACAATGTCACAACTGTGGCATACATCAATCATCAAGGAGGGACTCACAGTCCTCTGGCTATGAAAGAAGTATCTCGAATTTTGGTTTGGGCGGAATCCAGCTCCTGTCTAATCTCTGCGGTTCATATCCCAGGTGTAGACAATTGGGAAGCGGATTATCTCAGTCGCCAAACGTTGCATCCGGGCGAATGGTCTCTTCACCCAGAGGTATTTCTTCAGATTGTTCAATTGTGGGGGCTCCCAGAGATAGATCTGATGGCCTCTCATCTAAACAAGAAACTTCCCAGGTATCTGTCCAGATCCCGGGATCCTCAGGCGGAGGCAGTGGATGCATTATCACTTCCTTGGAAGTATCATCCTGCCTATATCTTTCCGCCTCTAGTTCTTCTTCCAAGAGTAATCTCCAAGATTCTGAGGGAATGCTCGTTTGTTCTGCTAATAGCTCCGGCATGGCCTCACAGGTTTTGGTATGCGGATCTTGTCCGGATGGCATCTTGCCAGCCATGGACTCTTCCGTTAAGACCAGACCTTCTGTCACAAGGTCCTTTTTTCCATCCGGATCTGAAATCCTTAAATTTAAAGGTATGGAGATTGAACGCTTGATTCTTGGTCATAGAGGTTTCTCTGACTCCGTGATTAATACTATGTTACAGGCTCGTAAATCTGTATCTCGAGAGATATATTATAGAGTCTGGAAGACTTATATTTCATGGTGTCTTTCTCATCATTTTTCTTGGCATTCTTTTAGAATACCGAGAATTTTACAATTTCTTCAGGATGGTTTGGATAAGGGTTTGTCCGCAAGTTCTTTGAAAGGACAAATCTCTGCTCTTTCTGTTCTTTTTCACAGAAAGATTGCTATTCTTCCTGATATTCATTGTTTTGTACAAGCTTTGGTACGTATAAAGCCTGTCATTAAGTCAATTTCTCCTCCTTGGAGTTTGAATTTGGTTCTGGGAGCTCTTCAAGCTCCTCCGTTTGAACCTATGCATTCATTGGACATTAAATTACTTTCTTGGAAAGTTTTGTTCCTTTTGGCCATCTCTTCTGCTAGAAGAGTTTCTGAATTATCTGCTCTTTCGTGTGAGTCTCCTTTTCTGATTTTTCATCAGGATAAGGCGGTGTTGCGAACTTCTTTTGAATTTTTACCTAAAGTTGTGAATTCCAACAACATTAGTAGAGAAATTGTGGTTCCTTCATTATGTCCTAATCCTAAGAATTCTAAGGAGAAATCATTGCATTCTTTGGATGTTGTTAGAGCTTTGAAATATTATGTTGAAGCTACGAAATCTTTCCGTAAGACTTCTAGTCTATTTGTTATCTTTTCCGGTTCTAGGAAAGGCCAGAAAGCTTCTGCCATTTCTTTGGCATCTTGGTTGAAATCTTTAATTCATCTTGCCTATGTTGAGTCGGGTAAAACTCCGCCTCAAAGAATTACAGCTCATTCTACTAGGTCAGTATCTACTTCCTGGGCGTTTAGGAATGAAGCTTCGGTTGACCAGATCTGCAAAGCAGCAACTTGGTCTTCTTTGCATACTTTTACTAAATTCTACCATTTTGATGTATTTTCTTCTTCTGAAGCAGTTTTTGGTAGAAAAGTTCTTCAGGCAGCGGTTTCAGTTTGAATCTTCTGCTTATGTTTTTTGTTAAACTTTATTTTGGGTGTGGATTATTTTCAGCAGGAATTGGCTGTCTTTATTTTATCCCTCCCTCTCTAGTGACTCTTGTGTGGAAAGATCCACATCTTGGGTAGTCATTATCCCATACGTCACTAGCTCATGGACTCTTGTTAATTACATGAAAGAAAACATAATTTATGTAAGAACTTACCTGATAAATTCATTTCTTTCATATTAACAAGAGTCCATGAGGCCCACCCTTTTTTGTGGTGGTTATGATTTTTTTTGTATAAAGCACAATTATTCCAATTCCTTATTTTATATGCTTCGCACTTTTTCTTATCACCCCACTTCTTGGCTATTCGTTAAACTGATTTGTGGGTGTGGTGAGGGGTGTATTTATAGGCATTTTAAGGTTTGGGAAACTTTGCCCCTCCTGGTAGGAATGTATATCCCATACGTCACTAGCTCATGGACTCTTGTTAATATGAAAGAAATGAATTTATCAGGTAAGTTCTTACATAAATTATGTTTTGTGTTTTTCTACTGCATTTGTGTGAGATGAGGCTCCGTCAATGTGGAACACAGTTCATTAGTGAGAGATTGAGGCAGTTTTTTTTTGGCGTGTCTTCTCAAGTGCAGGGGCGGTCCTGCATGGCACTCCATGTGAGGAGGTTCCAGTCGAACCACCTACTCAACTCTGTTCCACATGTTTTGACAATATTGCTATTTCCAAAAAGAATATGGTATTTAGTACGACTGAGCTGTCCACCTCTGAAGGCTCCCCGCCCAGCAAGGTGCGTTCCCTGCAATCATCTCCGATTACACAAGCCATTCCCCAGGGCCTTACTAATCCTCCTGGGGGAGGGGTCCTTTGGCCTCCAGACTTCGCCGATCAATTACAGATGGCGGTTTCTGTGGCCAGTAATGCGTTGCCTCGCCCTACTAAGCGGAAGGTACGGCACTATCTGTCTCAGGGGTCTTCGACTCCGCTAGATGTCTCGGACAGATTATCTACTGACTTATCGGAGGATGTTGCTTCTGGGTAAGAATCGGCTACGTCTAGACCTCCGTTCAACCTAATTTACATATTTCCACTGTTATCTATTCTACCTCGGGTAGTGGCCCGCATCAAGCAGGAGCAAGCTTCGGCTATTCTGATTGCTCTGTCGTGGCCCGAGGAGGATGTGGTTTGCGGATCTGGTGGCGATGTCATCATCTCTGCAGTGGTAGTTACCTTGTTGCAGGGATCAGCTGGTTCAAGGTTCCTTTCTACATCAAAATCTAGATTCTCTGAGGCTGACTGTGTGGAGATTGAACGACTAGTCTTAGCCAAGAGGGGATTTTCGGAAAAAGTGATTGACACTCTTGTGCAGGCCAGGAAGCCGGTCACTTGACGCATCTACCACAAGGTGTGCTGGACCTACTTGTTCTGGTGTAAGGAAAGAGGATATTTCTGGCATAAGGTCAGGGTAACCAGGATTTTGGCCTTTCTCCAGGACGGTCTGGATAAGGGTTTTGCTGCTAGTTCCTTAAGGGGACAGATCTCGGCTTTATCTGTACTGTTACGTAAGAAGCTTGCAGAGCTTCCTGACATTCAGTCCTTTGTTCAGGCTCTGGTTAGGATCAAGCCTGTTTTCAGGAATCTGGCTCCTCCTTGAAGCTTAAACTTTGTTCTTAAGGTCTTGCAGAGGGCTCAGTTTGAGCCTATGCATGCACTTAACATTAAGGTTCTTTCATGGAAAGTCCTATTATTACTGGCTATTGCATCGGCGAGTCTGAGTTGGCGGCCTTGCAATGTGAGCCTCCCTACTTTGTTTTTTTTATGCCGATAAGGCTGTTCTTCGCACTGGATTGGGATTACTTCCCAAAGTGGTGTTGTCGTAACATCAATCAGGAAATAGTAGTTCCTCCTTTGTGTCCTAATCCTCCTTCGAAGGAGAGGTTACTTCATAATCTGGACGTTGTTCGGGCATTGAAGTTTTATCTTCATTCCACAAAGGAGTTCAGACAGACTTTGTCCTTATTATGTATTCAGGGAAGCGCAGGGGGACAAAGGGCCTCTGCCACTTCTCTATCTCTTTGGTTGAGGAGTATGATCCGTCTGGCATATGAGACAGCGGGATACAAGCCTCTAAAGATGATTACGGCTCACTTGACTAGAGCTGTGGCCTTTTCTTGGGCTTTTAAGAATGAGGCTTCTATGGAGCATATTTGTAAGGCGGCCACTTGGTCTTCCTTACATACTTTTGCAAAATGTTATAAATTTGACGTTTTTGCTTTGGCAGAAGCAGCTTTTGGGATAGAGGCTCTGCAGGCTGTGGTGCCCTCAGTATGGGGTCTGCCTCCTTTTACTCTCCCATTTTTTTTTCTCATTCAGTGTCCTCTAGAGCTTGGGTATTTGTTCCTACAAGTAATGAATGAAGCAATGGACTCTCCTCCCATTAAGATGGAAAACAAAAATTATGCTTACCTGATAATTTAATTTGCATCTGTGGGAGGAGAGTCCACTGCACTTGCCCGTTTCTCTGGTGGGCGGACCTAAATGTATTCTTCTGGCACCATTTTATACCCTGATGTTTCTCCTACTGTTCCTTGTTTTCTTGGCAGAATGACTGGGGGATGAGGGAAGTGGGGGAGGTTTTTTAAGCCTTTAGCTGGGTGTCTTTGCCTCCTCTGGTGGCCAGGTTCTTAATTCCCACAAGTAATGAATAAAGCAGTGGACTCTCCTCCCACAGATGGAAATGAAATTATCAGGTAAGCATAATTTGTTTTAAGCAACTTTCTAATTTATTCCTATCAAATTTTCTTCATTCTCTTGGTATCTTTATTTGAAAAGCAAGAATGCAAGTTTAGATGCCAGCCCATTTTTGGTGAACAACCTGGGCTGTCTGCTGATTGGACAGCGCCAATAAACAAGTGCTCTAGAGGGTTCTGAACCAACAATTGGCTGGCTCCTTACCTTAGATGCCTTTTTCAAATAAAGATAGCAAGAGTACAAAGAAATTGATAATAGGAGAAAATTAGAAAGTTGCTTAAAATTGCATGCTCTATATGAATCGCAAAAGAAAAAATTTGGGTTCAGTGTCCCTTAAAGTGAACTATAACCTCCAGCTTGCTTTGCTGATATTTGAAGGAATCGTGGAGCACCTTAATACACGAGGTCAAGCAGTTATCGGTGTATGTAGTGGCTAGGGAATGTAGGAGGGTCAGAAAGTGGAAATGAAGGTGATTTAGTTCTAGAAACAAATAATCATGGTGAGCATACTGAGACTAGAAACATGAGACGACAAAAGCAGCTGTGAAAAGATTGTTTTCTAATTCTCATGCTTCAAATTTGATTGTTTTTCTCTAGCAGTGCAGAATGTATCATCAGATAACTCTAACTAATCAGTGCAACCCAATCACTGAGTTCACTGTTTGCTAGAAGCACAAGATTGCCATTATGCTGTAAAATTGTATTTAGATGACTACATCAGCTGACACTCTTGTTTACCTAGTACAATCCACGTGTTCTCTCTTCTCTGTATTTGTTTTGTATATTTATGACATTTAGCAGACTTCAAATCAATTTTTACCCTTTGTTACATCTATAAGAACCCTTAAATCCTTACACAGGTGCCTCAGAACGAAAACCTGCAGTTGTACTCAAAAAAGCTAGCCTTTCAATGGATCACCTGTACATCACTTTTGTTTTTATTACATTGGCTAATATGGTACTTCCCCTTTTTAATCTAATCTAAGTTTCTTTTGTAAAATGGTTGTTCCTGCATGGAATCTTGGGGCCAGGTTCTTTAGTTGATCCGACGAGGGATGCTTTTGCCTTCCGTTATAGGCTGGCTCGCCTTCGTGTTCTTTTAAGACATGTTTTGGCAATGTTAGAGGATTCCAGTCCTAGCGGGCCGAGGGATCCGAGGCCTTAGAAGCTGGAGGGCAAAATAGATGACGTTTGGGGATGAAGCCAATTTCCTTAACGTCGCCTTTCTTTTTATTCGGTTCCAGTTTTGAGCTTTGGTGAATGGGGCTTTTAATCGGCTGGTCTAGTTGTCGTCCTCATTCACCTTTGGCGTTCACCTGATGGGTGCTGCCTTTATTTTAATTTTTGGATCCGGATGGATGTGTTTAATTTGTTTTTTCTTATGCTCATGTCTGTTAAATATTCAGGTTTTTTTTAATGTTTTTCTCTGGAAGCGATACTTGCGATTTTGGTTGCTTGGGCACTTCCTCGGAAGTTGCGCACTTGTTGAATAATAGTATTCTGTTTTTCTAATTCATTTAGCGATCCTTTGGGATGCATTTTCTTGGACCTTGGGCAGTTCTAGAGTGTCCTTATACCAGGCAGGTACTGGTTGGATACTTTTTCGGCTGTTACCAGGGTTCATGTCACCCTCGTGGTGCTGATTAATCCTGCTGGATTCTGAATGTCACTTGGCCTATTCTATGGACTCCTGGCTCAGATCCTAACGAAGTATGAGGCCTGTTTAAATGCAACTCCTCTGAACTCAGGTTTATGAGTGTCAATCTAGGTTTGTTGTTCGGGCTTCTCGCCTGGGATACGGATCTGTTTTTTGCAGACGTTATCAGGGTTTTTCAGGTCCCCGGGGACTCCGAGCGGTTATTCCGTTCTATGGTGTTGGGAGATGTGTGTTTGACCTATGTGGTCTGGTGTCCCGAGTGATTGATTGCATTTTCATTCGAGGTTCTTCCGGACGCTGACTCTTAGCCTATTAAACATTTTATTGCAGTGGCGGAGTTCCTTCCTTCCCCTCTTGGGTGGAGCATATGGTCTGGATGCGCGAGCATGTTCTTTCTCTGATCAGAGTTGTGTTACTCTAGGAGTTGGTGTGCAGGGGCTCCCTGCCTTCTGTGGGGAGCTGCGAAGCTCCAGCTTTTGCCTGCTTAATTAAGATTTTTGAAAGATAGATTCTTCAGGATTTCTGGCTGTTGCCTTTTCCAACACCCTTGGTCTGACCGTGGTCTCGATGTTCGGGTGTCTTTACGTCCTCGTTGCAACTCTAGCCTTGGGGCTTGTCAGTGAAAAGGCGAGGGCGGTTACGGACGGCTGCCCTTTTGGGGTCAGGTAGTTGACCATTTATCCTTGATGCTCCGTTAAGGGCTTAGTGGGCGGTGTCTTAAGTTCATTTCTCTGGGATGGCGAGCAGGGTACAGGGTTCTCATTTGCCTTCGGGTGTTGGTTGCTACCTTGCCTGTGTGTGTAACATGTCAACGCTTGCCTACGACATTTCTTTGCGATCCAGTGCCCAAGGTGCTGAATCATAGACCGTTAAGGAGTCTTTTGTGTCTCTTGGGTTTGAGGCTATTGCTAATCTACGGACTTTAGAGGTGCGTTCCTCCTTGTAGGAGGCAGCTTATGGTTCCTCTGGAAGTTGGATCTTAAAATGATTCCTTTTTTGAGGACCCTGACCTAGGTCCGTGTATCTCCTTGGATGGGTGTGGACAGTTCGATCTTACTAGATGTTTGTGGTCCTGTAAGGCCTCTCTCGGTAGAGGCTGGGGCTCTGTGAGATGCCTATCTGTGGCTTAGGCTTAAGGTCCTTCTGACGGTTGTGAGTTGCAATGTAGTGACTGGTTCCTCCGTTCCTGCAGCTGGAGGCTGAGGGTTTGATCCCTCTGGGCTCCAGCTATATGTTGCATTCTGATAAATGGATTGTGAGGGTCTGAGGGCCTTCTTCCCTTGGGAAGTGTTCCTTGTTTTTAGAGAAGATAACCGTGTAGGGGGTTTTGTACCTGAGCACAGTATGTCTATCCTGACTCATGGTAGCATACCGTTTGTAGTAACGGTCAGCGGTCTTACCGGGTACTTTGTTCCTATGTTGACCCTTCCTTTTATCTTCAGGAAGTCTGGGACCATTATCCTAGAGGGAAGATTGGGGGTCGGTTAATATGCAGGTGGACCGTTTTCTTTAGAGTCTGTTCTCTCCTTTGTGGGACGTCTTGGATGTCCTCTTTTTCACTGGCGTTCGATGCTGGGAGGGGGAGCTCCTTGGAGCCAGATATTCGAAGGGCTGTGAGCCCTTGGAAGGTTGCAGTTTAATCCAGCTACAGCTATTGCACTTTGAGGGTGTAACCAGCTACAGCTCATTGCACTTTGAGTGGGTGTTAGCAAGCTTTGAAACGCCTTTCGGTGTTTGGGTTTAGCAATGGTGAGTCAGCTTTCTACCTGGAAGCTGGTCATTGGGAGTTCCTGTTCAGTCGGTTGGTGTTCTTTTGGAGAACTCTTTACTAGCCATCTAGCTTTCAGATCTAGATCCAATATGAGGCAACAAGCAACTCATGGTTTTCCTGGAGTACCTTAGGGTATGGTACAGGGTCAGGGATATGAGGTTGTTCCTGGAGTCCTTTTTGGGACATGTTTCCCTGCATATGGATCCTTTTTTTTTCCGGTCCTTATGTTTCTAGGAAATTCGTCTCCCTGGGCTTTGCTTTTGTACGAAAACCATGGATTGTTCTATGTCCTGCAGAGTGGAATGATCATTTGGATTTTTCATGAAAATCTGTTCTCCTTTTTGGGGGCAGATAGCGGTCCTTGTTTTGGCCAGGTACCTTCGTGGGAGTCGTGATCCGCGGGGCTGGCTACTCGGGGGTTGTTTGGGCTTGATGGACTCTGGAACTAAGTGGTTTAGTTTGGCTTTGCTGGTGGTGTAACTAAAGTGCAGTTAACTGGGCTTCAGGTTTTCACCTGTGTCAATTTATATTTTTTTTGGGTGTCAAGTAATCAGGCTGTGGTGCCTTTCGAAGGAGCTGCCTTTTGTACCCACCCAATGTTTGCATTCCGTGTCCTCTAGCTTGGGTATTCGTTTCCCAAAAGTAATGAATGCAGCTGTGGACTCCTTCCTTTTGTAAGAAGAAAAACATAAATTATGCTTACCTGATTGCTTATCTGATAATTTCATTTTCTTCTGAAGGGAAGAGTCAACAGCTCCCGTCTGTGGTTTTATCTTGATGCGGCTGTGCTTTTTTGTTCTTATGGCACCTCTTTTCACCCTGATTTTTCTCCTACTGTTCCTTGTTCCCTCGGCAGAATGACTGGGGGATGAGGGAAGTGAGGGAGGTATTCAAGCCTTTGGCTGGGGTGTCTTTGCCGCTTCCTGGTGGCCCGGTTATGTATTATGAATGTAGCTGTGGACTCTTCCCTTCAGAAGAAAATGAAATTATCAGGTAAGCATAATTTATGGTTTTTTATGCTTGAGAGGCTTGTCACTGTCCACTGACAAAGGAAGTGGGGAACCTTAGGGTTTAGTTGTACACCGACATGCACATCATTTTAGCTTAAAAAAAACAGGTTTAACTTGAAGTTTTTCATGGTCAAACAAAGCATTTTTAGCATTTCTTTCATATAAGTCATAGAATTGTTTTAGAGATTGTTCTCCCTTTTACACACTTATATAGCCCCACATGGGAGCTAGATTAATACACACTAAGGATTTCATTCAAACTTTGACAATGCACGGACAGGTTAAAGGTATGGTAAATCCGAGCGTTTTAATAAAAACACTAGGATTTACAGTGTTCTGTATGCTAGCACGGCTATTGGTTTAGAGGTAGAAACGTCACCTGATTGAGAAAAGAGCACTGTGTCTGGGCAGCCTGAGGCGCTGATTTCATAGCAAGGAGCCGCAACACAGAAAGGGTGAGTAAATCACTGAAAGGCCACTTTATTTTTAGTGATGGTAAATCTAAGCGTTTAAAAAATGCAAGGATTTACCATCACTTT
This sequence comes from Bombina bombina, assembly GCF_027579735.1. Lineage (NCBI taxonomy): Eukaryota > Metazoa > Chordata > Amphibia > Anura > Bombinatoridae > Bombina > Bombina bombina. Next base: position 1,050,224,452 of record NC_069504.1, read on the forward strand.
AATCTTTCATGATTTGGATAGACAACGCAAATTTCAACAACTTTCGATTTTACTTATGAAATTTGCTTTGTTTTCTTGGCATGGTTCTATGAAGTTAACCTATGAAGGTTCATTGGAACTCAGGAGTGTCCACGCGTCTCTAGCCCTCTATGGCTGTACTGTTTGCAAAAATGTATAACATTGTTTCAAGCACTGGTGCTGCTCCTATGAGCCTATCTACATGTACATTTAATCAAAGGATACTAAAATCACAAAGCAAATTCAATAATGAAGTTAAGTTGGATTTTACCGTCCCTTTTAGACTTTATAGTTTTATGTTGAGGTGTTAATAGTTTACATAAATTAGAGCCGATTAGACATTTCTCTTAGATGTTGATTTTTGCTGCATCACTATTTGCACTTAAGTCTCGTACACAGGGCACATTGCTTTAGTACTAGTAGTACTGTTTTTTTTATGTGAAAATGGAAGTTTGATGCCTACACTATCCATTTAACATTCTATTTGGTATTCGTATGTTTACAGTTTTGATGCAGGCTATTTTACATTACGTAAAAGCCATGGTTTGCATTGTTCCAGGGGTCAGCATCATTTGTGTTTGACTGTCAGTTTTTTTCCATTCACATTTGATACGGCATCTCCCCTGATTATGTTGGCTTCATTTAACAGGGCATAGGTTGTACATACACTGTTCCCGGACAGGAACCATCTATGCTTCTGTAAACTGGACTGATAAGGCACCACACATGGAATGGAAAGTCAGGTGGTGTGCATGGGCGTGTGTGTTATTACTGTGCTCATCTATATTTATCTGAAATAGGTCACATTCTAGTTTTATATCAACACGTGTAGTTATACTGTGCAAAAGTGCTCCTTTCTGTTTAATGTCTTTTTTCTGTAGTAAAGCTGAAAATAAACTTTTGTAGCTGTACCAGCCTAAATGAGGTTTATCGTCTTACACTTATTTGACTTTGTGCAGTACAGCGAGGAATGGATTTCAATTCTTTTTTTTTTTTTTTTTTTTAATATTTATTTTTATTGAAGTTATAGACAGATACAACAAATAGGTTATGCCCCTAAACATTCTTAGAAAAGCGTATACATAATATAATTAGAAGAGTATGGCAGATAAAACCATGTAAAGAAAACATTATATATCTATAAATCCCAAATGCCAATACAAAGTTAGGGCTATCTCTAGCGAGACTTCGGTTTTATAATAGAATAACATATATATAGTATAAACCAAAATGGTCCTCTCAGTGCCATATAAATAAGTTGGGGTATCCAGTCAAATAAGATTGGGGACAGTGAGGAGTGAGATCTATGTTTTTATAGGGAAGGGGGATGCAGCGGGCGAGAGCTGCTCAAAGTAGAGTGGGGGGGAGTGGGGGGGGATTGGAGGGCGGAGCCAGCTAGTAGGTCGAATTTGTAAATATAGTTGGATCTCAGGGTTTCCAAATATCCTAAAGTGGGGATATTTACTATGTTCCCTATAAATAACCTTAAGGTGGGGTGTGTAAGAGTAAGGGTAGTTTCCCATATTGGATACGAATAGGGGAAGAGGTTTATATATACGGGGAGTAAAGGTCTGTTACATGAGCCCCTCTCCTGGGGAAATGCCAACTATAGGCGATGTGGGTAAAAGGAGTAGGGATATGACCCGCCGGTAATAATAGCCGGCGGGAAAGGGAGGAGAGGGGTCGGATGGGGACGATAGATGCATATAACATGGCCATCAGGGGATAATACGGACTGTCTCTATACGACCATGTAGGAGGAGGAATACTGAGGACACTCATTATAACCATAAACAATCGCATCATTGCAGCTTATCCCTCTTCACAGTATATATATATATATATATATATATATATATATATATATATATATATATATATATATATATATATATATATATATATATATATATATATATATATATATATATATATATATATATATATATATATATATATATATATATATATATCAGGAGCTAGTGATTATCGACAAACAGCATGGTCTACATACCTGCCTGAATTTCAACTTGGTACTGAACTCACAGTATTCCCATGTGCTAAAGGGACTACACTACATTTATTGCCATGTATAAGCTGTACTTATATACTAGAGATACTGTGTTAAGCTTATTACGATATGCAGACTGTGCTAATATACTAGAGGCACTGCTTTAGGCTTGTTGCAATGTACATTCTGTGCTTGCAACCCAAAGGGCATTATTTAAGCCTAGCTACCACATATATGTCATATCTACATATTAGAGGAGTATTTAGCTATGATCATGACAAGAGGTAGTTATACCAGTCTATGCAGTATATAGTTGGCCTGAACAATTTACAGAAATGCTAAAGTAGGGAGGGTTAAGGCCGCTGCAGGTAGAGCTCTTCTAGGTAAATCTAGGAGTTTCTCATTATGCAACATTGTAGAGCAGATATTAATCAGGAGAGTACATGGAATGCTGAGTATAGTATAGATCGGCTCTAGACATATATAATAAACCTGTAGTGTATCTCGTGGCAAAGAAAGTTATATTAACTTATGTACCATACATATATTGATGGCCAATAACAATATTAGCATATGGGAGTGGTGTAGGTGTGACAACATTATAATTAGTTCAGAGAGTACATATGCCACCTATTGAATTATTAGGCCTCCCTTAAAATGCAATGTGATAAAACAAGAGGGATGTGGAGGGAGTCACAATGCCAGCAAGAGTAAGAATGGTGCTATGTAATAAACATAACTATGAGCCCTGCAATCTGGAACCTGTGGTAAAATAAACCTTTAGCATATGAATTAATAAAAATAGTATATAACAAAAATATATGAAAATGCATGTCCTGGTACCAATAACAAAAAACAAAATTAGATAATAGAAACTGCAGATATGGAATGTGTCTTAAAAATAATTGGAAACTGGGTATAATTAAATGTCGTGATTGTCAGTGAGATACTAACATAGCAAACTTTATCAGAAGGGGGGAGAGTAAAGGAGTCATCAGGAAGGATTTACAAATTACAATTGGGTACTTAGGTTAAGGACAGAGTCCAACATATAGCTCAACCCATGCTGCAAACTCTTCACTGAGATACAGCATAGGTCAAAAACTGGGCGAGAAAGTTCCTTCCTGAGGAGTATCATCATTCCCATACATCTGATCCCTTAGCCAACACCAATTCTGTTATGGGATGATAACAGTACATCGATACAAACCCAGGTCAGAAGGGTCCAGGGTCTATAGGTCCTGGTGCTTTGAGGTCGACTGTCACCTCTGTTATGAAACAGTCTGTCTCTCTTACTTAGATTTGTGGTTGATCGGGAGACATCTCCTCTCGTCGACTTAATGGGAGAGTCCACCAGCAGGATTTGGGAACAGGAACAGAAACTGCATGTCCGAGGAAGGCTTATACACCAGGTGATAGTCCCGGCGGGCTTCTGATGAGTGTCGCACCAGTTCTTGCTATAGTAGGAGGGGGGTCGCGCTGCTGATCCGCCATTAGCGATCACACTTGTCAGTCTCCTTTGCAAGGCAGAACACCCCAAATCTATGGCGCTCAGTTCTTTCCCTGGCTTAGGTGACCCATGTAACACTACCTCTGTAGCTGTGGAATGACTCCCGAACAGGTCCGTCTCTGCAACCACTAAGGGAGTGTGGGCTGTCGTTAGCAGACTGCAAGCTCGGGTCAAACTGAACTGCTGTACCCGGAAGACCTTTGACTGCGCTGTCTTATACTGCAGAGGCCTTGTATGAATGGAGGAGAGCTGTAGGACACTGTTCCGATCAGGTATAACTGTCTGTGTTGTCATCTGGAGATCGGAGCCCCTTGTGTCAGTGATGTATAGATCTTCTGGGTCTTGGGGCGGATCTGCTGCCCGTAGTGGCGAGTCTAGTTTATATCGACCAGCTTCCTCCGCAGTCGCCCTTATCAACGTGGCAGCCTGCAAAGGGGCCATAGCAGTTCTCAGCTCCGCTATAAGGGCTTGCCGATGAGAGCCCAAAGAGTGCGTGAGGTCCTGTAGAGCAGATAGGATATGCTTCTCCATGATCATGCTTAGGAGTGTAGGTATCTGCGAGTATGGTGATTTACTCCGTGGCCTGGTGACAAAGAGATGGGAGCTCTGTATGCAGATAAGGCTTCAATTATTTTGTCCCTTTGTCTCAAATCATACAATCCATGGTCTGGGACATATTAAGATCCAAAAATAAAGATATATAGAATGCCAATATGCCCTTAAGTGAGAATTTAACGATCAAAAGCTGGCAGCTCTAAAATGGCACGTCTTTCTGCTTTGGCTGCTGGCTCCGCCCCGGATTTCAATTCTTAATGTGCATCTTTATTTATTTTTAAACAAGGCCAGTTCACTTTTACAGTTTTTTTTTTTTTTTTTCTTCCTGGGATAATTGAAGGCCTGACTAAATACAAGCTCACTAGCTTCTTTGTTAAGTTCTTTATTAATCCTGCTCTTGGGCTGTTCTGCAGATTTTTCTTCACTGTGCTGCTGAATTCTTACACGATGAGAGCATTGCAACCCACTCAGTACCATCACTTTAATCTCCAGATTCTGTGAGCTCTTCCCCGTCTGAATTTGACCTCTTATTACCTCTTTTGTGTATCATTGGAATGTGGTTCCTGTGTATATATTAGAGAGTTCTCTTAGTGACAGACTATTTAAATGAAGCCTCAGATATGTTTCTGAATAGGAGTCTGTTGATCAAAATGGCATTTTAGTTCAGTAGTTGAGAAATGTATATGAAATTTCAGAGCTGTTCTGAATATTGAGTCCCAATCACAAAAAAGTGACTAATAAGGAGAGAAAGTGTACTGGGACCCTCTGTTAAATGTATATAAATAACGGTCACGTCCATATGGTGTGGATAGTTTATTTTTTTTAACGGATTTTGTATTGCATACTATTGATTTCCATATGCCTTTAAAGAGAGGCAAAAAGACTAATTTCTTACTGCAAGTTCTTACAAATCTGTGCATTTCTGTGTATATCTAGATAATAATTTAGATATATCTAGAGATGAACAGATTTATAAATATAATTAGTGTAGAATAAAACTGAGCCTGTAAGTAAAATTGTTACTTTCTGGCTCCTGGAAGTTTTGAAATTCCTGGACAGTTTATTTACAGTATATCTTTATTTCAAAATATTAATTTGGTCTCTGTAGTGGGGTTTCAGTGTCAACTTAGTTTGAAATAATAAAAAAAAAAAATTCCCCGGCCCGGGAATAAAAGGAACTAACCTAATCTTGTGCAGTATATAGCTTTAATAAATGGGGGAAAATTCTAAACATGTGTGACCAATTTTTTTCACATCTTGATCCAAGTTTCTGCATTTCTTCAGGATGGAAACTAACCTATGTCCTCGACTTGTTTTACTGGTGTATATAGAATATATGGGTAGGAAAATCCCATAAACCTTGCTTATCTCAGACTCCTTACTAGGGACTTTCTAATGCAATGATAAAATTATGAAATTTATTAGACCATTTCAATAAAAGCTAATTTCTCACGATGTCTAACACCTGCAAAAAAAGTTTTATGTACAACTTATATTGCTATAAGATCACAATGAATGAAACACTAATACTTGGTGAAAAACTAATATTTCTAACAGAGTAGAAGTTGATATTCTATTTAGTTCAATGCCCTCAGTCTGAATTTTATTTTGCTTTTGTAAACTGATTTTTTTAATTTATTTTTATAAACTGTACCCAGAGATGATATCAATCTTTGTTGTCCAATACAAACAAGAGGTAATGGTTCTAGTTCTCTGTTGTGCAGCTTATGATTGATTTACATATGATTGGGTTATGCTTTTAATTACATTTAAAAAAAATATACTCTTTTACCATGTCAACTCTTTGGTGCCTTTTAGAGAGTTATAAACTATCTGATCTGATGGTCCTAGATATTCCCATGTGACCCTTCAAAGTGTCTATCTTCTGCCTATTTTTTGCCATTTTATATGCAGTCACCTGACGGATTTTCAAATTTAATAACCTCACATGTGGTTGAAGGTTTAAATGAATGTTTCATGTAAGCTTTTGGCCCTAGTGCATTGAAAGTTTTGGCTTGGTCAGCTATTACTAGAATTAAATGAGTTTAAACTTTTTTTTTTAATTTTTTTTGTTTGACTTCAATGTAACTCTCGAGTACCTTACTTTAGTACTTAAAGGGATACCAAACCCACATTTTTTTCTTTCATGCTTTAGACAGAGCATGCAATTTTAAGCAACTTTATAATTTACTTATTTTATGAATTTTTCTTCGTTCTCTTGGTATCTATATTGAAAAAACAGGAATGTAAGCTTAGGAGATTACCAATTTATGATTCAGAACCTGGGTAGCACTTGCTGTTTTGTGGCTAAATATAGTTTAGATTTTACCTTCTACAAGTACTATGTTCCCTGAGACCAGGGATAATGTTTTTTGTTTTCAGATGATGAAGTTTCCTCTGGAGATGAGGATTCCCCATTTGCTGTTGAACCTGATCTTTCCTCTTGTTCAAAGTTAAACATATTTTGTTCTCTTTTAAAGAGGTCTTAGTTTATTTAGGGGTTACAGATCCTAAAGTTTCAGATAGTAAGCCTTGTAATTGTTTAAATTCAGTTTTTAAGACTCTGACATGATCTCTAGGGAATGGTCTAAGCCAGGTATTTATTTTTACTCCTGCAAGGTAATTCAATGTTATATCATTTATCTGCTACTAATCTACCTTTATGGAAAACAGTTCCCAAGGTGGATGGGGCAATTTCTACTTTGGCTAAACACATTACTATACCTTTGAAAGACAGTACTTCTTTTAAGGACCCTTAAGACAGAAAGCTAGAATCTTTTCATAGAAGGGCCTTTTACATGCAGGTTATATTCTCAGACCACCTATTTCGATTGCTAATGTAGCTGCTTCTTCTACTTACTGGTTGTCTAGTCTTTCAGAGCAGTTTTCTAATGACTTTGTTAGTAACAATCTGTTGGGCTTGCGCCAGAATGGCAATTCTTTTATTTGTGATGCTGTTTTTGATATGAAAATTGTCAAAAACCATGTTTTTAGCAATTATTGTCAGGAGGGCCTTGTGGCTCAAAACATGGTCTGCTGATATGGTTTTCTAGATTGTCTCTTTCCTTTCAGGAAAGAAGTTATTTGGTTCTGATTTAGATTCTATTTCCGCTATTACTGGAAGTAAAGGGGCTTTTCTTCTTAAAGTCAAATAGTCTAGAGGGAAATCCAAAGCTTCTAATAATTTTCTTTCCTTTCATCAGAATAAGGAACAGAAAGCTGACTCCTGCTCAAAAGCAAGGTTCCTCTAGTCCAGTCTGGAGACCAAAATCTAACTGGAACAAGTCAAAGTAAGGTGAGAAATCTATCCCTACTTACAAAACTGTATGAAGGTGCGGCCACCGATCCAGAAGTTCTGATAGGGGGCAGATTAAGCCTCTTTCAGGAGGGTTGGTTTCAGTCTGTTCCAGACCCCTTGGTTCTGAATATAGTTTTTCATGGTTATCAAATAGGATTCAGAGCAAGGCCTCCTAGAGGAAGTTTTTTTATGTCCAATATTTCAGCTATGGAATATATGGGAGTGATCCAGTTCCTTTGCAGAAACAGGGGATGGGATTTTATTCAAATCTTTGTTCCAAAGAAGTAAGGCACTTTCAGACCAGTTCTGGCTCTAAAGGCTCTGAACAGGTTTGTAAGGATTCAATCTTTCAGAATAACTATCAGGACTATTCTGCCTTTTCATCTTAATATGGGAAGAGTGCACAGCTGCATTCCTTGTGGGAAATACTGAACCTGGCCACGAGGAGGAGGCAGACACCCCAGCAAAAGGCTTAAATACCTACCCCACTTCCTCATAACCCCAGTCATTATTTGCCTTTCGTCACAGGAGGTTGGTAGAGAAGTGTTAGACGATTTTGGAGTAGTCTCTTATGGACGGTAGTACAGATGGGACTGGAGTTTTAAGTAGTCCTGTCATGGATGAAAGTTAGTGTCAGGAGATGCAGGGAGAGTCTTTCTGTGAAACCATCCGGACTCATATTAACAGCTCCATAGGCAATCAGTGTTGACGAGTTTCGTTGCCTGCTTTCTTCACTCAAGTTCATGTCCGATGCGATGCTACTATTTGTCACACTTGAAGGGCCGTGTTCCTGTTCCACTGCGTAGATTCTGGTAAGATAGGTTCATATTTTATACATGTATGATAGCGCAAAGAAGACAGGGTCACAGTGTGACTCCCTTTATCTGTATAGAATCAAGGGTTAATATCTCCTTAGGGGGATTATTGAACGGGGGGGGATAATCTTATATGTATGTTTGATTCTATGCTCCTTTTATGTGTTAGATGCTATGGGCTCATAGTCTATTATGGAATATACAGGTTTCACTTTGAGAGCCATGCAGCTTACAAGCTTGGCACACTTTCTCATAGCAGGGACGGTCCTGCATTGTGCACCATGTGATTCATTCCCTTATTCTTTACCGGGTGTCTATCAGAGAGGAGTCAAATCTCTGTACTGTCTGGGTCATAGGAGGTGGTGAGTGCCCCAGCCATTGGGCTATAAGGGTGCGGTTTTTTTAATAAAATAAAGTTTTTGTTTCTTTAGTTCTCAGGTTATTGCACTAGCTTTTCACCAGACATTAATGCGCAGTTCAGACGGTGGTGTCTGCGGCCTTTAATGCTTTAACCTCACCCTGCTAAGCGCAAGAGAGGTTACATATTGCACTCCTTCACAGAGTACATCAGATAATATATTGGATTTATCTGAGGGTTATCAGAGGATGATGTTCTTTCTGAGACTTCAGAGTATGGACATTCTGGGTCAGAGTCTGCTGCCTCTAAACCTCCAGCTGCGGAGGAACCAGACTTAAGAAGAAATCGCAAATTCCTAAACTAAAGGAAGTTTTTGGTGAATTCAGAGGTTCCAGAGGCCAAATGGCCTTATGAACCTTTAATTCCTAAATTGGATAGAGTTTGAGGACAGAGTGGTACCTTATCCTTCCCTGCTCCTGTTAGATGGCGAACATTATTAAGAATGAATGGGACAGGATTGGATTCCTTTTCCCCCTCTTCTCCCTTTAACAAATTGTCCCCGGTCCCGGACTCTTAATGGAGTTGTGAGGTTCCATCCCTAAATGGAATGGCGTTGGTGTCACTCTTGCTAAACTTACTACTATCCCGCTTGAGGATAGTTCTTCATTTGAAGCGCCCATGGATAAAAGATGGAAACTCTGTTAAGAAAGATGTTTCAACATACGGGATATTTGTTTTAACCGGTGGCGGCTGTTTCCACGGTTACTGGAGAAACTACCTTTTGGTGTGACTCCTTATAGGAATTGATCGGGGTGGAGGATCCCCTCGACGTTACTCAGAAAAGATTTATGGCCTTGAGGGTTGTTAATTCTTTTATCTGGGCTGCTATTAGGCAGTTTATTCGCTTGAATGCTATGGCTTCAGCTTTTTCTGTTCAGGCCCATTGGGCTCTGGTTGAAGTCATGGTCTGGGAATATGACTTCTAAGTCTAGACCCTTCCCTCCCTTTTAAGGGAATGATTTTGTCTGGTCCAGGCCTGGAACTAAATTTATCTCCACTGTCACAGGGGGCAAGAGTACCCTCCTACCGCAAGAGTATATGAACTAATCTAAGGGACGATTTTCGTTCTGATAAAGCACCTGTCAGCAGTCCTCCGCTAAGCCAGAGCAAACCAAGAGCTCTTGGAAGCCGGCTCAGTCCTGGAATAAATCCAAGCAGAGCATGAATGGGCGGTCCCTGGTCCTCTTCTGAATCATGTAGGGGGCTGTATGTCGCTCTTTTCAGTTGCTTGGTTCAGGGATGTGCAGGATCCATGGGTCATGGAGGTCATAGCTCAGTTACAAGAAAGGTTTTACATCTCAGCCACCCAAGGGCAGATTCCTCCTATCTTTCTGGGGTGTGTACAGGATCTGTCCTCTAGGAGTTATTGTCCCAGTGCCCATCGCAGTGCAAGGTTTGGGATACTATTCAAACCTTTTTGTGGTCCCTAAGGAGGAGGGAACTTTCCGTCCGATTCTGGACCCAAATTGCTCAAGCAGGTTTTTAAATGTCCCCTTGTTTAAGATGGAGACAATAAGGTCCATTCTTCCCCTCGTTTGAGAGGGGTAGTTCATGACCACAATAGATCTGAAGGAGGCTCCCTTCTTGTACCAATCCTCAAGGGCCTCTTCCAGTTCCTAAGATTTGCATTCCTGGACCAGCACTTCCAGTTTATTGCCCTTCCGTTTGGTCTAGCTAAAGACATTTTTCAAAGAGTGGACCATTCAGAATATCTCCTCTGTCTTCTTCTGCCCTAGAGATATGCAACTGCACCTCACTGACAAGGCCCAAGAGAGGCCGAAACGCACGTCTGGGGTTTGTTTGTCTTGTTCAGAGAAGAATTTCCTGGTATTTCGGTGCTGGACTGTCATTGGGCAGGATCAGACTGATATGCTACAGGATATTTTTTCTCTGTGAAAAGGCATAGTGTGCAAAAAGAGACTGCACCCTGTGTGGCACTGGCCTTATGGACAAGCACAGAAGTTTTTCTAGCTATTCTGTCTCAGTGAGTGCGTCTCTATTTTCTTGGTTTTAATATTTCTAACAGACCAGAGATGTTACAAGCTATCCTCAACATGTCTTGCCCTCCAGATCTCCTTAAGGCCATCTGTGGCTCGGTGTATGGAGGTGATTGGTCTCATGGTGTCCAGCTTGGACATAATTTCCTTTGCCAGGTTTCACCTCAGACTGTTGCAACTGCACATGCGGAACTAGTGGAACGGCGATCATTCGGATCTTTCTCAGCAGATTTCTCTGGACAACCAAACGGGAGAATCTCTCTCTTGGTGGTTTTGTCCGGATCACTTGTCCTGAGGGACGTCCGTCTCAAGACCATCCTGGGTGATTGCGACTATGGTTGCGAGTCTGTCAGGATGGGGAGCCGTTTGGGGTGCCAGGAAGGCACAGGGCATCTGGTCTCAGGAGGTAAAGCTCCCTCCTGATCTCATTGTGGATCTTCGGGCAATATACAATGCTCTGAAGGCTTGGCCTCTGCTGGGTTCGTCCCAGTTAATCAGATTCCAATGAAACAATATATCCACTGTGGCTTACATCACCATCAGGGGGGATCGAGAAGCTCCCTAGTGTTGAGGGAAGTATCTTGGATTCTGGTGTGGGGGAGACCTGCATTTGTTCGCTGTCATCGATCCACATTCCGGTAGTGGACAACTGGGAAGCGGATTCCTCAGCAGACAATCCTTTCATCCGGGAGAATGGTCTCTCCATCCCGAGTGTTTGCAGAGATTTGCAAGAGCAAGATCTTAACGTCTCAATACCAAGCTACCCAGATAGGGGTCGAGGTACAGTGATCCTCAGGCGAAGCTAACAGATGCATTAGCGGTGCCTTGGAGGTTCAATCTAATTTATACTTTTCGACCTTTGCCACTACTTCCTTGTGTAGTGGCTCGAGTCAAGCAGGCGTCAGTTATACTGACTGCTCGGTCTTGGCCGCAAAGGATATGGTTTGCGGATCTAGTGGGGATGTCATCTCCTCCGTGGAAGTTACCTTGTCGCAGGGATCTGCTGACCAAGGTCTTTGTCCATCAATGTCTAGATTCTCTGAGTCTGACTGCGTGGAGATTGAATGCTTAGTCCTAGCCAAGAGAGGGTTTTCTGAGAGAGTTATTTTTACTCTTATTCAAGCTCATAAGCGGGTTGCTCGTCGCATCTATCATAAGGTTTGGAGGACCTACTTATTATGTTCTCCAGGATGAACTGGAGAAGGGCTTTTCTGCAAGTTTCCTGAAGGGACAGTTTTCGGCCCTGTCTGTGTTACTGCACAAGAGATTTGCAGAGCTTCCAGATGTGCAGCCATTTGTTAAGGCTCTGTTTGTATCAGACCTTTGTTTAGATTTAAGGCTCCACCTTGGAGTTTAAATCTTGTCCTTAAGGTTTTGCAACGGACTCCGTTGGAGCCTATGCATGAAGTAGACATTAAATTATTGTCTTGAATGGTTCCTTTTCTACAGGCTATTGCTTCTGCGCGCATAGTATCTCTGTTTGCTTTCATGCCGATAAGTCTGTTCTTCGAACCAAGTTAGGTTTTCTTCCTAAGGTTGTGTCAATTCATAACATCAATGAAGAGATTGTCTTTCCTTTCTTATGTCCTAATGTTTCTTCGTCGAAGGAACGTTCACAACGTATTTCTGGATGTGATTTGTGCCTTGAAGTTCTATCTTCAGGCTACAAGGGCATTTAGACAAACCTCTTTCTCTGTTCTCTTTTCCTGGAAGCGTAGGGGTCAGAAGACCTCTTACACTTCCTTATCTTTTTGTCTGAGTGTCATCCGTTTAGCATAGAAACGGTGGGGCATAAGCCTCCTCTGAGGATTACAACTTATTCTATGAGAGCGGTGTTTACCTCTTGGGCCTTCAAAAATGAGGCCTCTATGGATCAGATTTGTAAGGCAGCTATCTGGTTCTCCTTACATACTTACATACAAGTATGTTTTTGCTGAAGCAGCCTTCGGGAGAGAGGTTTTGCATGCTGTGGTGCCCTCAGATTAGGGTCCGCCTCTCTCTTCCCTCCCGTTAGTATTCCGTGTACTCCTAGAGCTTGGGTATATGTTTCCCACAAGTAAGGAATGCAGCTGTGGACTCTTCCCATATTAAGATGGAAAACATAAATTATGCTTACCTGATAATATCATTTCCATCTGTATGGGAAGAGTCCACAGCTCCTGCCCGTGTTCTCTGATGGGCGGCCCTAATTTTTTTTTTCTTCTGGCACCTTTTTTTACCCTGGCACCTTTTTTTACCCTGATATTGCTCCTACTGTTACTCGTTCCCTTGGCAGAATGACTGGGGTTATGAGGAAGTGGGGGGAGGTATTTAAGCCTTTAGCTGGGGTGTCTTTGCCTCCTCCTGGTGGCCAGGTTCAGTATTTCCCACAAGTAAGTAATGCAGCTGTGGACTCTTCCCATACAGATGGAAATGAAATGATCAGGTAAGCATAATTTATGTTTTTGTTCAGATCAGTTTATGTCCATAATAGATTTAAAGGATGCTTACCTTCATGTTCCTATTCATGGGGATCATTTCCAGTTTCTGAGGTTTGCCTTTCTGGACAGTCAATTTCAGTTTGTTGCTCTTCCATTTGGTTTGGCTACAGCTCCATGACTATTCACAAAGGTGCTGGGGGCCCTTTTGTGTGTGTGATCAGGTCTTAGGGTGTTGCAGTGTTTCCATAACTGGACGACATCTTGGTTCAAGCTCCGTCTTTTCCTTTAGCAGTAACTCACACCAACCGACTCTGAGCTAGCGGTTTGAATTGTTCTACAATCCGCACTCTCCCCATATGGCACTTTTGTTATTGCTATAGTGCTGATTGGAGAACAATTCAAACTGTTAGCGCACAGAAAAACTGACTTTTGAAGTGGGTGGCGAAGTGCGGGTTATTTGAATTTTATATCTACATTAAAAAGTAAGTTATAGTTACAACTGATGAATGAAACTCCATCTAAAATATCACTAACATTCCAGATCTGTTTTAATAAAGGAGAGTTCACCATCACTTTAATGTTTATCTTCTGAAACATTCTGTTTGCTTATAGCTAAAATCAGTTCTAAAGGGGCATCAAAATCCTTATTATATTTTGTTGCATCAGAGAGGACATTTTTAAAATGTGTTGGTTTTTCTTTTTTTTTTCTTTTGGTTTTTATTTTATTTAAGATAAATTGATAGGTTTAGCTTGAAGTAGAAGGATGAGTCGGTATCATTAAATAGCCTTGAACATCCTCTAAGTCTAACTCTAAAACTGAAATAGCCAACAATGGAAGAAAAACACTGATTATTTTAGAAACAATGTAGAAATAACTAGTCATTCAGTATTGAGTTCTAATCTAACCTGCCTTGGTAGCATTAAGAGTTTAGTGAGAAGGAGCAAAGAATATAGTGCACATGTAAGCCATCATTGATTCTTTTTATATGCTCCATTGTTCTGTATAATACAAATAAGAATTGATTTTTTTCAGTAATCCTCCATGCATAGAACCTAGTAAGCCCCATCATATTTTGGTTTACAATGGGTTATAGCTCTGATTCATAGTTTAAATCTGTACATATGTATCTGTATATTTGTGTGTGTGTGTATATAGATATATATAGACAAAGAGCGTAGTGGAAACGGCACTCTTCACAGTTGCAATCACCTGGTGCACTGCTAAATAAACACACAGCAGTAAATGGTGAAGGATCCAAACGGATGGGTTCCGTTTCAAGCAAACACTTCACACAGCAGGAATTTGTAATCCGTTTAATGAGTAAATAACCAAACGTTTCAGCCCTCACGTGGGCTTTTGTCAATGGTAAACATAAGCCAGGACGGACATAACACACACTCCTACCCTCCACCTCTAAATACCCACCTCCCTGAAGTCTCAGCCAATCAGATGCCCGAGCGGTACACACCCACATGTAACGAGTAACAGCAAACAGCTGTAGAGATAAGACGCATCACCTGGGAACGGATCAGCCGACTCCACCCCTAGCGTGTCATGCATAAACCAAGTAGCCAACGGTCATAGCGCAAAGCTATGTGAAGCAGGCAGACACGTGAAATGTGGGCGGTACCACAAGCGGCACACACTGACAGGGGCATCAACTAGCACACATGAGAACAAATTAACACCCAAAACAATTAATAAAGTGTAATAAGGAGAACGTAATTGGAACATAATTACAAGGGCTCATTTAGACATAGTAATACAAATGTAAGCGTGTGAGTACCACCATCTATACTCTAAGGTATCAAGGTGACAAACCCACATAGAAAGGATCATACCCCAGCGTATCAAAACGATAAATGCAGGAACATAGTGTGTATTATTAATACATAACAACTATGCATAGGGACCAAGACAATCCACAATAATAGAGGGAAACATAAGAAAAGAAAACATCATATGACAAACCGACCCAGATATAATATTTCATCTGGTCTTATAGCAGCAGCCAAAGTCAATGTTTGTGTTTAGTCCACTGGGGGTAACCGTGTCAAGATTGAATATCCAACATGCTTCAAGTTGTAGTAGACTCTGTCCTCTGTCACCCCCCCCCCCCCCCGTTAGGGTGGGGTACATGATCAATCAGGATGGTGCGAAGTGATGAAATTGGGTGTCCAGCATTAAGAAAATGACGTGCTACCGGCTGTTCCGAATGCCCTTTGTCAAGAGCCTGCCGTATAGCAGACTTGTGATTAGCAAATCTTTCCCTGAAGGATGTCACAGTCTTTCCAATATAATACATGGAGCACGGACAGATAATGGCGTAAATGACAAAGTCAGACGTGCACGTTGGCCTGTGATTAATCTTAAACCGCTTATTAGTGTGCAGGTGCTGAAACGAATTCCCAATGAGGCTATTGCACGTTACACAGTTGCTACACCTGTAACATCACTGGTTACCCTTGGGTAGCCAACCTTGTCTTGCATAACAATGCACTGGATCATTTAATACTAGCAAATTTCGTAGATTGCTAGCCCTCCTATATACCATCCGTGGTGTAGGGGCATCTGAAAATGGTAAACTGGAATCCTTGGACAACATCAGCCAATTTTTCTTGATGGTATCATTTAATACTAGCAAATTTCGTAGATTGCTAGCCCTCCTATATACCATCCGTGGTGTAGGGGCATCTGAAAATGGTAAACTGGAATCCTTGGACAACATCAGCCAATTTTTCTTGATGGTAGTTCAATCGGAGACAATGGATACCCCCGTTTGAGAAATCTTCAAGTTGTGATACTTTGCGCGTGTCATCTGTATTATTGTGGACTACCCGCAGGAGCTGCCAGGAACTCACCCCATCTTTTTGAAGCCTAGGATGAAAATTGCTGTAATGAAGTGTTGAGTTCCTATCGGTATCTTTCTTAAATAGGGTAGTATGGAGTGTACTCCCACCCTCCGTCCCAGCCTTAAATATCTCCTTGACTTAGAGAGTCAAAAAGATGGGCTGAGTTCCTCGCAGCTCCTGCGGGTAGTCCGCAATAATACGGATGACACACGCAAAGTATCACAACTTGAAGAGATGTCCCAAAGATTTCTCAAACAGGGGTATCCATTGTCTCTGATTGAATGACAGCGTCAAAAAGCTAGCGAATGGACACAGGATACAGTGATCGCTAGGAAGACTACTACTGAGACCCATGATCGATTAAATTTCCTCACCACCTATACTCCTGGGTCTGAACTAATGAGTACTACCATCAAGAAAAATTGGCTGTTGTCCAAGGATTCCAGTTTACCATTTTCAGATGCCCCTACACCACGGATGGTATATAGGAGGGCTATCAATCTACGAGATTTGCTTGTATTAAATGATCCAGTGCATTGTTATGCAAGACAAGGTTGGCTACCCAAGGGTAAGCCAGGATGTTACAGGTGTGGCAACTGTGTAACGTGCAATAGCCTTATCATTGGGAATTCGTTCCAGCACCCACACACTAATAAGCGGTTTAAGATTAATCACAGGCTAACTTGCACGTCTGACTTTGTCGTTTACGCCATTATCTGTCCGTGCTCCATGTATTATATTGGAAAGAAGGTGACATCCTTCAGGGAAAGATTTGCTAATCATAAGTCTGCTATATGGCAGGCTCTTGACAAAAGGCGTTCGGAACAGCTGGTAGCACGTCATTTTCTTAATGCTGGACACCCAATTTCATCCCTTCGCACCATCCTGATTGATCATGTACCCCGCCCTAACAGGGGGGGTGACAGAGGACAGAGACTACTACAATTTGAAGTAGGTTGGATATTCAATCTTGACACGGTTACCCCCTGTGGACTAAACACTAACATTGACTTTGGCTGCTGCTATAAGACCAGATGAAATATTATATCTGGGTCTGTTGGTCATACGATGTGTTCTTTTCTTATTTTTCCCTCTATTATTGTGGACCGTCTTGGTCCCTATGCATAGTTGTTATGTATTAATAATACACACTATGTTCCTGCATTTATCGTTTTGATACGCTGGGGTATGATCCTTTCTATGTGGGTTTGATACCTTAGAGTATAGATGGTGGTACTCACGCGCCTACATTTGTATTACTATGTCTAAATGAGCCCTTGTAATTATGTTCCAATTACGTTCTCCTTATTACACTTTGTTAATTGTTTTGAGTGTTAATTTGTCCTCATGTGTGCTAGTTGTTGCCCCTGCCAGTGTGTGCCGCTTGTGGTACCGCCCACATTTCAAGTGTCTGCCTGCTTCACATAGCTTTGCGCTATGACCGTTGGCTACTTGGTTTATGCATGACACGCTAGGGGTGGAGTCGGCTGATCCTTTCCCAGGTGATGCGTCTTATCTCTACAGCTGTTTGCTGTTACTCGTTACATGTGGGTGTGTACCGTTCGGGCATCCTGATTGGCTAAAACTTCAGGGAGGTGGGTATTTAGAGGTGGAGGGTAGCAGTGTGTGTTATGTCCGTCCTGGCTTATGTTTACCATTGACAAAATGTGTGTGTGTGTGTATTTTCTCCCATCTTATGTGGACACTCCTACTAATTGATTTCGTGTTTTAGCCACACCCACTGCTAGCAGGTGCATAAACTCCAGCACATATTCAGTAAACACGTAATTACAAGACATTTCTGCTTTGTGGCAGTGTAGAATAAACATGCCAGCCAAGTCTTAAATTTAGTAAAAATGAATCCTTTTTTTTTTTTACTGCAATTATGCCAATTTCATAAGCCCACAAAAAATGCATTGTTTTGCAGTCGTCTTCTGATAAAGCCAATTAGAGACATATTTGTTACAGAGAAAGTTTTGAGAATTAGAAATAGCTTGTCTTGAGCTACATTTAATGAAAAGGTGCAAATAATTAATGAAAATATATTGCAGTTTCATTACACATAACTAAACATTTTATATAAAAATCTCTAGGTGTTCCTTTTTAATGATTTACTTCAATTTCTTTATGTAGAAGTTAAATGGACATGAAGCCCACAATTTCTTAATTTCTTAATCTTAATCTTAAAAAAAAAAGTTTTCAATTTACTTCTATCATCAAATTTGCTTTGTTCTTATGTTTATCTTTGTTAAAGAGCTATCTAGGCAGGTAGCACGCTCATGTCTGGAGCACTACATGACAGGAAATTGTGCTGCATCTAGTGCTCTTGCTAATGTATAACATTGTTGCAAAACTGTTTCATATAGTGTTGCGACACGTGCACGCTCCTGAACTTACCTTCTAGCTTTTCTACAAAGGGAAACAAGAAAACAAACATTTGACAATAGAGGCATATTGGAAAGTTGTTTAAAATTGTATGTTCTATCTAAATCATGAATGAAAAATTGTGGTTTTATGTCCATTTAAGTTAGAGTGTATTCTAATTTAGATGGTATTTTTCCACATACAGTGGATATAAAAAGTCTACACACCCCTGTTAAAATGGCAGGTTTCTGTGATGTAAAAAAATGAGACAAAGATAAATCATTTCAGAACTTTTTCCACCTTTAATGTGACCTATAAACTACACAACTCAATTGCAAAACAAACTGAAATCTTTTAGGTGAAGGGAAGTAAAAATAAAGAAATAAAATGTGGTTGAAGCAACTTTTGATTTTATTACAGCACTCAGTCTTTTTGGGTATGATTTTTTCAGCATGGCACATTTTGACTTGGCAAGATTTTCCCACTCTTCTTTGCAAAAACACTCTGAATCTGTCAGAATGTGAGGGCATCTCCTGTGCACAGCCCTCTTCAGAACACCCCACAGATTTTCGATTTGATTCAGGTCTGGGCTCTGGCTGGGCCATTCCAAACTTTAATCTTCTTCTAGCGAAGCCATTCCTTTGTTGATTTGGATGTATGCTTTTGGTCGTTGTCATGCTGAAAGATGAAGTTCTTCTTCATGTTCAGCTTTCTAGCAGAAGCCTGAAGGTTTTGTGCCAATATTGACTGGTATTTGTAACTGTTCATAATTCCCTCTACCTTGAATAAGGCCCCAGTTCCAGCTGAAGAAAAACAGACCCAAAGCATGATGCTACCACCACCATGCTTCACTGTGGGTATGGTGTTCTTTTGGTGATATGCAGTGTTTTTGCGCTAAACATATCTTTTGGAATTATTGCCAAAAAGTTCAACCTTGGTTTCATCAGACCAGAACACCTTTTCTCACATGCTTTTGGGAGACTTCAGATGTGTTTTTGCTAAATTTAGCCTGGCTTGGATGTTTTTCTTAAGAAAAGGCTTCCATCTTGCCGTCTACCCCAAAGCCCAAACATATAAAGAATACGGGAGATTGTTGTCACATGTACCTCACAGCCAGTACTTGCCAGATATTCCTGCAGCTCCTTTAATGTTGCTGTAGGCCTCTTGGTAGCCTCCCAGAGAAGTTTTCTTCTTGTCTTTTCATCAATTTTGGAGGGACATCCAGTTCTTGGTAATGTAATTGTTGTGCTATATGTTCTCCACTTGATGATGACAGTCTTAAAGGGACATTAAACACTAAAACCATGCTAGATAGAATGATGCATTCAAAGATTAGTCCATGACTAACATGTAGATGTATTTTTTAAAGTTTCATTAGTTGTTTAAAAAGTGACAAAATAAGTGTAAAGTTTTAGTGTCTATAAAACACTGGGAGCTGCCATGTTGTAACTTGTGTTACCTTCTCTGCTGTGGCCAATTAGGGTCAGTTATAAATAGGTCACTAGAGTGTGCAGCCAATGGTTGTGCTGGATTTAACAGTGTTCTGCACTTCCATTTCTAACAGGAACTGAAAAGCTCACAATTTTCAGAATGGAATTACAGGCAAAGATGACAAAATAAATAATGAAAGTATATTGCAGAGTTGTTTTATTATATACAATTTATCATTTTATATTACCATCTCAAAGTGTTTAATGTCCCTTTAACTGTGTTCCATGGTATATCTAATGCCTTGGAAATTCTTTTGAACCCTTCTCCTGACTGATACCTTTTAACAATGAGATCCCTCTGATGCTTTGGAAAGTCTCTGCGGACCATGGCTTTTGTGTAGGACACAACTAAGAAAATGTCAGGAAAGACCTACTAGAACAGCTGAACTTTATTCAGGGTTAATCAGAGGCACTTTAAATTATGGCAGGTGCGTGATGACTCTTATTTAACATGGTTTTGAATGTGATTGCTTAAAGGGACACTAAACCTAAACATTTTCTTTCATGATTCAGGAAGAGAATACAATTTTAAATAACATTCCAATTTACTTCTATTATCTAATTTGCTTCATTGTTTAGATCTGTTTTTTGAAGAAATAGCAATGCACATGGGTGAGCCAATCACACAAGGCATATATGTAGATCTACCAATCAGCAGCTACTGAGCATATCTAGATATGCTTTTCAGCAAAGAATATCAAGAAAATGAAGCAAATTAGATAATAGAAGTAAATTAGAAAGTTGTTTATAATTGCATGCTCTTTCTAAATCATGAAAGAAAAAATTTGGGTTTCATGTCCCTTTAATTCTGAACACAGCTACATCCCCAGTTACACTTATGCAACCACATTATTTATTTTAGGTTTTTTTTGTTTACTTCCCTCCACCTTAAAGATTTTAGTTTGTTTTTCAGTTTAGTTATGTAGTTTATAGGTCACATTAAAGGTGGAAAAAGTTCTGAAATGATTTCTTTGTCTAATTTTTTTTTACATCACAGAAACCTGCCATTTTAACAGGGGTGTGTAGACTTTTTATATCCACTGTAGTAGGAAAACCTATTGTCTGTGCTGTATATTGAATTGTTTCCCAGGTCTAAAAGTTTTTTTTTTCTTCTTTTCTCCCTTTTTAAAATAATGCTTTTCCCCTCATGCCTGATTTATTGCTCTCCTCCGTGAACTGGAATATTCTCTGTCTGGTCTGTGGTTTGCAGTTTATCTATACCTTACGATTACTGTAAACACACGATTGTCTCTGAACAGAAAAAACTGCACAGTTGAGTAATGGGGTTTCTATGGCTTTCTATTATCCAGGAATGTGTTGCCATTATCCCTGGCAGTTGTTTTCAGAATGGCAGAGGAAGGTGTGCGTGCGCCCCCCTTTCATGCTTGTTATTCTGTCACAAATACATAAGTCAGTGTTCTCCCCAGGACCATTTTAGTGCATACCACACAGCTGATTTTGTCAATGTAGAGCTAAAATTAGATATGCTTATTGGACATGTTGTTATATAAATGTGTGTAAAATTATAAAATCTTCTGCTATCCATGTCACAAATTTATTAAATAATTTCAAAGTATTACTCTTACCCGGCTATTTCATTATGCCACATGGCTGTCACAATTTTCTGTGGAGAACATTGTATTGTTGTCTGGACATTGTAAATGCTATATCTGACTTATTTTGACATTTTATAGAACCATATAGCTATATGTGGTTATATGGTCTCTGGAATCTCAACAGTAGTCTTGAGGGGGGATACGGCTACATATTCACTCTCCTTTCGATTTGAGTCTATTCAGTTTAATTTCTATTTGTGTTACAGAAGGCTAAATATTGATCTATCTAGCAGATGTGTTTATTTGAAAGTAAAATGTTGACATTGATACAGAATGTTTGGTATTGGAGAAGTCAAGCCACCTTATTAATATAGTTGGGGACCCAACCTTTGACTGTGCAAGTAGTTCTAGTAAACAGGCAACACCATACACTTGACAGGTCTGTCCCTGGTAATTCTCCAAAGGCTTTATGAGCAGGTCTGATTCTGAGGGTACCCCATGTCAGTTACCATTCCCCATATAACCTGCTGCTATAGGAGCAGACAGGATAGTGTTGATGGTTCTCCAACTTGCTCGATTTCAATGTTCTACCCAGTGCTTATCCAGAGGGTACAGTAACTATGCAAATTATATCTAGGGAATCAGACTATTTTCTCCAACATTGGTGTGTCCGGTCCACGGCGTCATCCTTGTGGGAATATTCTCTTCCCCAACAGGAAATGGCAAAGAGCACAGCAAAAGCTGCCCATATAGCCCCCCCTCTGGCTCCGCCCCCCAGTAATTCTCTTTGCCGCTCTGAACAAGTAGCATCTCCACGGGGATGGTAAAGAGTATGTGGTGTTAGTTGTCATTTTTTAATCTTCTATCAAGAGTTTATTTTAAAATAGTGGGGCCGTTTGTACTATTTACTCTAAAACAGAAAAAAGATGAAGAGTTCTGTTTAAAGAGGAGGATGATTTTAGCAGCAGTAACTAAAATCAATTGCTGTTCCCACGCAGGACTGTTGAGCCCAGAGAACTTCAGTTGGGGGGAACAGTTTGCAGACTTTTCTGCTCAAGGTATGACTAGTCCTTTTTCTAACAAGACATAGTAATGCTAGAAGACTGTCATTTTCCCTTCTTGGGATCGGTAAGCCATTTTCTTAGACTCGTAACAGAATTAAGGCTTATTAATGGGCTATATACTGGTTGACACTATTGTGGGCTAAATCGATTGATTTATTCAATATTTATATGTCTTTTGGAGTGTTTTGGAACTTGAAAACACTTTGGGGAACGTTTTTTAATCGCCTGGCAGTCGTTTGGACACCTATTTTAGTCAGGAAGGGCCTTTCACTCTAGTATGCAGGAGGAGGAGGCCTCATTTTCGCGCCTTAATTGCGCAGTTACTTCTGGAAGCAGTGCATGCAGCTTCATGTGAGAGAGGTCCGGTGGCCATAAAAAAACGTTTCTGGAGGGCTTATTTCTGTGGCGAATATCCCCTAAGGAAAGGTGAGGCCGCAGCAAAGGCTGTGGCTGGGACTGTAGTGGGTTTAAGCTGGTAAATTGATCAAATTGCTCCGGTCATTTAAAGGGTTACAAACTTGTGTGCAATACTTTCAAAGCATTAAGACACTAGGGTGCAAATTTGGTAAGGATCGGATATTTCCTTCATAGTTTTTCACACATTCAGAAATAAAGTGTGCTCTGTTTAACATTTAAAGAGACAGTAACGGTTTTGTTTAAAAAGGTTTTATTGCATTAATAGCCTGTATAAGCCTGTCTAACATGTCTGTACCTTCAGATAGAACATGTTCTGTATGTATGGCGGCCAAGGTGGTCCCCCCTTTAAATGTATGTGATAATTGTGCCATGGCGTCCAAACAAAGTAAGGACAGTACTGTCACATTTAATAAGGTTGCCCAAGATGATTCCTCAAGTGAAGGTAGTGGGGATAGTTCCTCATCCTCTCCTTCTGTGTCAACACCAGTTATGCCCGCGCAGGCGACACCTAGTACATCTAGCGCGCCAATGCTTGTTACTATGCAACAATTAACGGCAGTAATGGATAATTCTATAGCTAATATTTTATCCAAAATGCCAGCATATCAAAGAAAGCGTGATTGCTCAGTTTTAAATACAGTGGATGAGCAAGAGTGCGCTGACGATAATTTCTGTCATACCCTCACACCAGTCAGAATTGGCAGTGAGGGAGGGTCTGTCGGAGGGAGAAATTTCTGATTCAGGAAAAGTTTCTCAACAGGCAGAAACTGATGTTGTGACGTTTAAATTTAAGTTAGAACATCTCCGCGCCCTGCTTAAGGAGGTACTAACTACTCTGGACGATTGTGACTCTTTGGTCATTCCAGAAAAATTGTGCAAAATGGACAAATTCCTAGAGGTCCCTGTGCACCCTGATGCCTTTCCGATACCCAAAAGGGTGGCGGACATAGTGACCAAGGAGTGGGAGAAACCAGGCATACCTTTTGTCCCACCTCCTATATTTAAGAAAATGTTCCCCATTGTAGACCCAAGGAGGGATGGATGCATGGCAAACAGTCCCTAAGGTTGAGGGGGCAGTTTCTACGTTGGCCAAACGCACGACTATTCCCATTGAGGACAGTTGTGCTTTCAAAGATCCTATGGATAAAAAATTGGAGGGTTTGCTTAAAAAGATATTTGTTCAGCAAGGTTTCCTCCTCCAACCAATTTCGTGCATTATTCCTGTCACAACGGCGGCGTGTTTTTGATTCGAAGAACTAGAAAATTCGCTCAATAAGGAGACTCATATGAGGAGGTCATGGACAGAATTCATGCACTTAAGTTAGCTAATTCCTTTATTTTAGATGCTGCTTTGCAATTGGCGAAGTTAGCGGCGAAAAATTCAGGTTTTGCAATTGTGGCGTGCAGAGTGCTCTGGCTAAATTCTTGGTCGGCGGATGTGTCTTCCAAGACAAAATTGCTTGATATTCCTTTCAAAGGTAAGACCATTTTTGGGCCAGAATTGAAGGAAATTATTTCAGACATCACTGGGGGAAAGGGCCATGCCCTCCCACAGGATAGGCCTTTTAAGGCTAAGAATAAATCTAATTTTCGTTCCTTTCGCAACTTCAGGAACGGACCGTCTCCTAACTCTGCGTCCTCTAGACAAGAGGGTAACGCTTCCCAGGCCAAGCCAGCATGGAAACCAATGCAAGGGTAAACAGGCCAAGAAGCCTGCTGCTGCTACCAAGACAGCATGAAGGGGTAGCCCCCGATCCGGGACCGGATCTAGTAGGGGGCAGACTTTCTCTCTTTGCTCAGGCTTGGGCAAGAGATGTTCAGGATCCCTGGGCACTAGAAATAGTCTCTCAGGGTTATCTTCTAGAATTCAAGGAACTCCCTCCAAGGGGAAGGTTCCACATGTCTCGCTTATCTTCAGACCAGATAAAGAGACAGGCATTCTTACATTGCGTAGGAGATCTATCAAAGATGGGAGTGATACACCCAGTTCCAAAAGTGGAACAAGGTCAGGGGTTTTACTCAAACCTGTGTGTAGTTCCCAAAAAAGAGGGAACTTTCAGACCAATTCTGGATTTAAAAATTCTAAACAAATTCCTCAGAGTTCCATCGTTCAAAATGGAAACCATTCGAACGATTTTACCAACAATCCAGGAGGGTCAATATATGACTACCGTGGATTTAAAGGATGCGTACCTACATATTCCTATCCACAAAGATCATCATCAGTTCCTAAGGTTCGCCTTTCTGGACAAACATTACCAGTTTGTGGCTCTTCCGTTCGGTCTAGCCACTGCTCCCAGAATTTTCACAAAGGTGCTAGGGTCCCTTCTAGCGGTTCTAAGGCCGAGGGGCATTGCAGTGGCACCTTACCTAGACGACATCCTAATCCAAGCGTCGTCCCTTTCCAGATCAAGGGCTCATACAGACATTGTATTAGCTTTTCTCAGGTCTCACGGGTGGAAGGTGAACGTGGAAAAGAGTTCCCTGTCCCCGTCTACAAGAGTTCCCTTTCTGGGAACAATAATAGATTCTGTAGAAATGAAGATTTTTCTGACAGAGGTCAGAAAATTAAAGCTTCTAAAGGCTTGTCAAGTTCTTCAATCTATTCCTCAACCTTCTATAGCTCAGTGCATGGAAGTAATAGGTCTAATGGTTGCAGCAATGGACGTGGTTCCTTTTGCTCGAATTCATCTAAGACCATTGCAACTGTGCATGCTCAGACAGTGGAATGGGCATTATGCAGACTTGTCTCCCCAGATTCAAGTAGACCAGTTAACCAGAGACTCACTCCGTTGGTGGTTGACTCAGGATCACCTGTCTCAGGGAATGAGTTTCCGCAGACCAGAGTGGGTCATTGTCACGACCGACGCCAGTCTATTAGGCTGGGGCGCGGTCTGGGACTCCCTGAAAGCTCAGGGTCTATGGTCTCGGGAAGAGTCTCTTCTCCCGATAAACATCCTGGAACTGAGAGCGATATTCAATGCGCTCCGGGCTTGGCCTCAACTAGCAAAGGCCGGATTCATAAGATTTCAGTCGGACAACATGACGACTGTAGCTTACATCAACCATCAGGGAGGAACAAAGAGTTCCTTGGCGATGAGAGAGGTATCCAAGATCATCAAATGGGCGGAGGATCACTCCTGCCACCTATCTGCAATTCACATCCCAGGAGTAGACAACTGGGAGGCGGATTATTTGAGTCGTCAGACTTTCCATCCGGGGGAGTGGGAACTCACCCGGAGGTCTTTGCCCAGTTAACTCAATTATGGGGCATTCCAGACATGGATCTGATGGCGTCTCGTCAGAACTTCAAGGTTCCTCGCTACGGGTCCAGATCCAGGGATCCCAAGGCGACTCTAGTGGATGCATTAGTGGCGCCTTGGTCGTTCAACCTAGCTTATGTGTTTCCACCGTTTCCTCTTCTTCCCAGGCTTGTAGCCAGGATCAAACAGGAGAAGGCCTCGGTGTTTCTGATAGCTCCTGCGTGGCCACGCAGGACTTGGTATGCAGACCTGGTGAATATGTCATCGGCTCCACCATGGAAGCTACCTTTGAGACAGGATCTTCTAGTACAAGGTCCATTCGAACATCCAAATCTAGTCTCTCTGCAGCTGACTGCTTGGAAATTGAACGCTTGATTTTATCTAAGCGTGGGTTTTCAGATTCAGTTATAGATACTCTGGTCCAAGCCAGAAAACCTGTGACTAGGAAGATTTACCATAAAATATGGAAAACATATATCTGTTGGTGTGACTCCAAGGGATTCTCTTGGAGTAAAATTAAAATTCCTAATATTCTTTCCTTTCTCCAAGAGGGTTTGGATAAAGGGTTATCATCGAGTTCTCTAAAAGGACAGATATCTGCTTTGTCTGTTTTGTTACACAGACGCCTGGCAGCAGTGCCAGATGTACAAGCTTTTGTACAGGCCTTAGTCAGAATCAAGCCTGTTTACAGACCCATGACTCCTCCTTGGAGTCTAAATTTAGTTCTTTCAGTTCTTCAAGGGGTTCCGTTTGAACCTTTACATTCCATAGATATTAAGTTACTATCTTGGAAAGTTCTGTTTTTGGTTGCTATTTCTTCTGCTAGAAGAATATTAACCAGGAAATAGTTATTCCTTCTCTGTGTCCGAATCCAGTTTCAAAGAAGGAACGTTTGTTACACAATTTAGATGTGGTCCGTGCTTTAAAATTCTATTTAGACGCAACAAAGGATTTCAGACAGAAATCTTTGTTTGTCGTTTATTCTGGTAAGAGGAGAGGACAGAAAGCTACTGCTACCTCTTTCTTTTTGGCTAAAAAGCATCATCCGATTGGCTTATGAGACTGCCGGACGGCAGCCTCCTGAACGAATTACAGCTCATTCTACTAGAGCTGTGGCTTCCACATGGGCCTTCAAGAACGAGGCTTCTGTTGATCAGATATGTAAGGCAGCGACTTGGTCTTCTCTGCACACTTTTGCCAAATTTTACAAATTCGATACTTATGCTTCTTCGGAGGCTATTTTTGGGAGAAAGGTTTTGCAAGCCGTGGTGCCTTCCGTTAAGGTAACCTGATTTGCTCCCTCCCTTCATCCGTGTCCTAAAGCTTTGGTATTGGTTCCCACAAGTAAGGATGACGCCGTGGACCGGACACACCAATGTTGGAGAAAACAGAATTTATGTTTACCTGATAAATTTCTTTCTCCAACGGTGTGTCCGGTCCACGGCCCGCCCTGGTTTTTAATCAGGTTTGAAAAATTTCTTTCTTTATACACTACAGTCACCACGGCACCCTATAGTTTCTCCTTTTTCTCCTAACCGTCGGTCGAATGACTGGGGGGCGCGGAGCCAGAGGGGGGGCTATATGGGCAGCTTTTGCTGTGCTCTCTTTGCCATTTCCTGTTGGGGAAGAGAATATTCCCACAAGTAAGGATGACGCTGTGGACCGGACACACCGTTGGAGAAAGAAATTTATCAGGTAAACATAAATTCTGTTTTCTTCTGTTATGTGTGATCAGTCCACGGGTCATCATTACTTCTGGGATATAACTCCTCCCCAACAGGAAATGCAAGAGGATTCACCCAGCAGAGCTGCATATAGCTCCTCCCCTCTACGTCAGTCCCAGTCATTCTCTTGCACCCAACGACTAGATAGGATGTGTGAGAGGACTATGGTGATTATACTTAGTTTTTATGACTTCAATCAAAAGTTTGTTATTTTACAATAGCACCGGAGCGTGTTATTACTTCTCTGGCAGAGTTTGAGGAAGAATCTGCCAGAGTTTTTTACTATGATTTTAACCGGAGTAGTTAAGATCATATTGCTGTTCTCGGCCATCTGAGGGAGGTAAAGGCTTCAGATCAGGGGACAGCGGGCAGATGAATCTGCATTGAGGTATGTAGCAGTTTTTATTTTCTGAATGGAATTGATGAGAAATTCCTGCCATACCGTTAAAATGACATGTATGTATACACTTCAGTATTCTGGGGATGGTATTTCACCGGAACTACTCTGCTAAAGGTCACTAATACTTTTAATAACTATTTATCATGTTAAACGTTTTTGCTGGAATGTAGAATCGTTTACATTGCTGAGGTACTGTGTGAATAGATATTTGGGCATTATTTTCCACTTGGCAGTTTTTTTGCTTGTAATTGTGACAGTTTCGTTTCTCTTCACTGCTGTGTGGGAGAGGGAGGGGCCGTTTTTGGCGCTCTTTACTACGCATCAAAAAATTCCAGTCAGTCACTTTTATTTTTCCTGCATGATCCGGTTCATCTCTGACAGATCTCAGGGGTCTTCAAACTTCTTTGAAGGGAGGTAACTTCTCTCAGCAGAGCTGTGAGAATTCTTATAGTGACTGTGCATAAAAACGTTGCTTTGTACTTTTTATGTCAAATTTAATTATTGTTATTTTACTAATGGGAACAAACCTTTGCTAAGAGTTGTGTTGTTTTAAAGTTTGATGCTATAACTGCTTTTCAGTTCATTATTTCAACTGTTATTTAATCGTTTAGTACCTCTTTGAGGCACAGTATTTTTTTGCTAAAAAAGATTATAACCAAGTTGTAAGTTTTTTGCTAGTGTGTTAAACATGTCTGACTCAGAGGAAGATATCTGTGTCATTTGTTCCAATGCCAAGGTGGAGCCCAATAGAAATTTATGTACTAACTGTATTGATGCTACTTTAAATAAAAGTCAATCTGTACAATGTGAACAAATTTCACCAAACAGCGAGGGGAGAGTTATGCCGACTAACTCGCCTCACGCGGCAGTACCTGCATCTCCCGCCCGGGAGGTGCGTGATATTATGGCGCCTAGTACATCTGGGCGGCCATTACAGATAACATTACAAGATATGGCTACTGTTATGACTGAAGTTTTGTCTAAATTACCAGAACTAAGAGGCAAGCGTGATCACTCTGGGGTGAGAACAGAGTGCGCTGACAATGCTAGGGCCATGTCTGATACTGCGTCACAGCTCGCAGAGCATGAGGACGGAGAGCTTCATTCTGTGGGTGACGGTTCTGATCCAAACAAATTGGACTCAGATATTTCAAATTTTAAATTTAAATTGGAGAACCTCCGTGTATTACTAGGGGAGGTCTTAGCAGCTCTTAACGATTGTAACACCGTTGCAATACCAGAGAAACTGTGTAGGTTGGATAAATACTTTGCGGTACCGGCGAGTACTGACGTTTTTCCTATACCTAAGAGACTAACTGAAATTGTTACTAAGGAGTGGGATAGACCCGGTGTGCCGTTCTCACCCCCTCCAATATTTAGAAAGATGTTCCCAATAGACGCCACCACTAGGGACTTATGGCAGACGGTCCCCAAGGTGGAGGGAGCAGTTTCTACTTTAGCTAAGCGTACCACTATCCCGGTGGAGGATAGCTGTGCTTTTTCAGATCCAATGGATAAAAAGTTAGAGGGTTACCTTAAGAAAATGTTTGTTCAACAAGGTTTTATATTACAACCCCTTGCATGTATCGCGCCGATTACGGCTGCGGCAGCATTTTGGATTGAGTCGCTGGAAGAGAACCTTAGTTCATCTACGCTAGACGACATTACGGACAGGCTTAGAGTCCTTAAACTAGCTAATTCTTTCATTTCGGAGGCCGTAGTACATTTAACTAAACTTACGGCTAAGAACTCAGGATTCGCCATACAGGCACGTAGGGCGTTGTGGCTAAAATCCTGGTCAGCTGATGTGACTTCTAAGTCCAAATTGCTTAATATACCTTTCAAGGGGCAGTCTTTATTTGGGCCCGGTTTGAAAGAAATTATCGCTGACATTACAGGTGGTAAGGGCCACGCCCTACCTCAAGACAAAGCCAAAGCTAAGGCTAGACAGTCTAATTTTCGTCCCTTTCGGAATTTCAAAACAGGAGCAGCATCAACCTCCACTGCACCAAAACAGGAAGGAGCTGTTGCTCGTTACAGGCAAGGCTGGAAGCCTAACCAGTCCTGGAACAAGAGCAAGCAGGCCAGGAAACCTGCTGCTGCCCCAAAGACAGCATGAACCGAGAGCCCCCGATCCGGGACCGGATCTAGTGGGGGGCAGACTCTCTCTCTTTGCCCAGGCCTGGGCAAGAGATGTTCAGGATCCCTGGGCTCTAGAGATCATATCTCAGGGATACCTTCTAGACTTCAAATTATCTCCCCCAAGAGGGAGATTTCATCTGTCAAGGTTGTCAACAAACCAGATAAAGAAAGAAGCGTTTCTACGCTGCGTACAAGATCTGTTATTAATGGGAGTGATCCATCCGGTTCCGCGGTCGGAACAAGGACAAGGGTTCTACTCAAACCTGTTTGTGGTTCCCAAAAAAGAGGGAACTTTCAGGCCAATCTTAGATTTAAAGATTCTAAACAAATTCCTAAGAGTTCCATCGTTCAAAATGGAAACTATTCGGACAATCTTACCCATGATCCAAGAGGGTCAGTACATGACCACAGTGGATTTAAAGGATGCTTACCTTCACATACCGATCCACAAAGATCATCACCGGTACCTAAGGTTTGCCTTCTTAGACAGGCACTACCAGTTTGTAGCTCTTCCATTCGGACTGGCTACGGCTCCAAGAATCTTCACAAAGGTTCTGGGTGCCCTTCTAGCGGTACTAAGACCGCGAGGGATTTCGGTAGCTCCGTACCTAGACGACATTCTAATACAAGCTTCAAGCTTTCAAACTGCCAAGTCTCATACAGAGTTAGTTCTGGCATTTCTAAGGTCGCATGGATGGAAAGTGAACGAAAAGAAGAGTTCTCTTTTTCCTCTCACAAGAGTTCCATTCTTGGGGACTCTTATAGATTCTGTAGAAATGAAGATTTACCTGACAGAAGACAGGTTAACAAAGCTTCAAAATGCATGCCGCGTCCTTCATTCCATTCAACACCCGTCAGTAGCTCAATGCATGGAGGTGATCGGCTTAATGGTAGCGGCAATGGACATAGTACCTTTTGCACGCCTACACCTCAGACCGCTGCAATTATGCATGCTAAGTCAGTGGAATGGGGATTACTCAGATTTGTCCCCTACTCTGAATCTGAATCAAGAGACCAGAAATTCTCTTCTATGGTGGCTTCATCGGCCACACCTGTCCAGGGGGATGCCATTCAGCAGGCCAGACTGGACAATTGTAACAACAGACGCCAGCCTACTAGGTTGGGGCGCTGTCTGGAATTCTCTGAAGGCTCAGGGACTATGGAATCAGGAGGAGAGTCTCCTTCCAATAAACATTCTGGAATTGAGAGCAGTTCTCAATGCCCTTCTGGCTTGGCCCCAGTTAACAACTCGGGGGTTCATCAGGTTTCAGTCGGACAACATCACGACTGTAGCTTACATCAACCATCAGGGAGGGACAAGAAGCTCCCTAGCAATGATGGAAGTATCAAAGATAATTCGCTGGGCAGAGTCTCACTCTTGCCACCTGTCAGCAATCCACATCCCGGGAGTGGAGAACTGGGAGGCGGATTTCTTGAGTCGCCAGACTTTTCATCCGGGGGAGTGGGAACTTCATCCGGAGGTCTTTGCCCAAATACTTCGACGTTGGGGCAAACCAGAGATAGATCTCATGGCGTCTCGCCAGAACGCCAAACTTCCTCGCTACGGGTCCAGATCCAGGGATCCGGGAGCAGTTCTGATAGATGCTTTGACAGCACCTTGGAACTTCAGGATGGCTTATGTGTTTCCACCCTTCCCGCTGCTTCCTCGATTGATTGCCAAAATCAAACAGGAGAGAGCATCAGTAATTCTAATAGCACCTGCATGGCCACGCAGGACTTGGTATGCAGATCTGGTGGACATGTCATCCTGTCCGCCTTGGTCTCTACCTCTAAGACAGGACCTTCTGATACAGGGTCCATTCAAACATCAAAATCTAACTTCTCTGAAGCTGACTGCTTGGAAATTGAACGCTTGATTTTATCAAAACGTGGTTTTTCTGAGTCGGTTATTGATACCCTGATTCAGGCTAGGAAGCCTGTTACCAGAAGGATTTACCATAAAATATGGCGGAAATACCTATACTGGTGCGAATCCAAAGGTTACTCCTGGAGTAAGGTTAGGATCGCTAGGATATTGTCTTTTCTACAAGAAGGTTTAGAAAAGGGTTTATCAGCTAGTTCATTAAAGGGACAGATTTCAGCTCTGTCCATCTTGTTACACAGACGTCTGTCAGAAAATCCAGACGTCCAGTCCTTTTGTCAGGCTTTAGCTAGGATCAAGCCTGTATTTAAAGCTGTTGCTCCACCATGGAGTTTAAACTTAGTTCTTAACGTTTTACAGGGTGTTCCGTTTGAACCCCTTCATTCCATTGATATAAAAATGTTATCTTGGAAAGTTCTGTTTTTAATGGCTATTTCCTCGGCTCGAAGAGTCTCTGAGTTATCAGCCTTACATTGTGATTCCCCTTATCTGATTTTTCACTCAGACAAGGTAGTTCTGCGTACTAAACCTGGGTTCTTACCTAAGGTAGTCACTAACAGGAACATCAATCAAGAGATTGTTGTACCATCCTTGTGTCCAAATCCTTCTTCAAAGAAGGAACGTCTTCTACACAATCTGGATGTAGTTCGTGCCCTCAAGTTCTACTTGCAGGCAACTAAAGATTTTCGCCAAACTTCTTCCTTGTTTGTCGTTTACTCTGGACAGAGGAGAGGTCAAAAAGCTTCTGCTACCTCTCTCTCTTTTTGGCTTCGTAGCATAATACGTTTAGCCTATGAGACTGCTGGACAGCAGCCTCCTGAAAGAATTACAGCTCACTCCACTAGAGCTGTGGCTTCCACTTGGGCCTTTAAGAATGAGGCCTCTGTTGAACAGATTTGCAAGGCTGCAACTTGGTCTTCGCTTCATACTTTTTCCAAATTTTACAAATTTGACACTTTTGCTTCTTCGGAGGCTATTTTTGGGAGAAAGGTTCTTCAGGCAGTGGTTCCTTCTATATAATGAGCCTGCCTATCCCTCCCGTCATCCGTGTACTTTTGCTTTGGTATTGGTATCCCAGAAGTAATGATGACCCGTGGACTGATCACACATAACAGAAGAAAACATAATTTATGCTTACCTGATAAATTCCTTTCTTCTGTTGTGTGATCAGTCCACGGCCCGCCCTGTTTTAAGGCAGGTAAATATCTTTTAAATTATACTCCAGTCACCACTTCACCCTTGGTTACTCCTTTCTCGTTGATTCTTGGTCGAATGACTGGGACTGACGTAGAGGGGAGGAGCTATATGCAGCTCTGCTGGGTGAATCCTCTTGCATTTCCTGTTGGGGAGGAGTTATATCCCAGAAGTAATGATGACCCGTGGACTGATCACACAACAGAAGAAAGGAATTTATCAGGTAAGCATAAATTATGTTTTTTTTTTTTTTGTGTGGAAATTGTTAGGTTAACATTTCCATCTAATACGAGGAGAGTCCATGGCTTCATTCATTACTTGTGGGAAATACAGAACCTGGCCACCAGTAGGAGGCAAAGACACCCCAGCCAAAGGCTCAAATACCTCCCCCACTCCCCTCATCCCCTAGTCATTCTTTGCCTTTCGTCACAGGGTTTTGCAGGGGCCTCCATTCGAGCCTATGCATTCTCTTGACATTAAGACTGTCTTGGAAGGTCCTTTTTCTACTGGCTATTGCTTCTGCACGCAGAGTGTATGAATTAGCGGCCTTGCAATGTGAGCCCCTTATATGGTTTTCCATGCAAATAAGGCTGTCTCGCACTGCACTGGGATTTCTCCCAAAGGTTGTGTTTGATTGCAACAGATTGTGGTTCCTTTGTGTCCTTATCCTTCTTTGAAAGAATGGTTACTTCATAACTTGGATGTGGTTCGAGCCTTGAAATTCTATCTTCAGGCTACGAAGGATTTCAGTCAATTTTCTGCTTTTTTTGTTTGGGGAAACGCAAGGGGCAGAAGGCTTCTTCTACTTCCCTATCCTTTTGGCTGATGAGCATGATTCGTTTGGCTTATGAGACTGCGGGTCATAAGCCTCCTCAGAGGATTACGGCTCACTTAACTAGAGCTGTGGCTTCTTCTTGGGCCTTTAAGAATGAGGCCTATGGAGCAGATTTGTAAGGCGGCTACCTGGTCTTCACATACTTTTACAACGTTTTACAAATTTTACGTTTTGCTTAGACTGAAGCAGCTTTTGGGAGAGAGGTTTTGCAGGCTGTGGTGCCCTCAGAATAGGGTGCGCCTCCTTTTTACCCTCCCATTTTTCATTCAGTGTCCTCTAGAGCTTTGGTATTTGTTTTCCACAAGTAATGAATGAAGCCGTGGACTCTCCTCATATTAGATGGAAAACATAAATTATGCTTACCTAATAATTTAATTTCCATCATTACGAGGATAGTCCACAGCTCCCGCCCGGTTCTCCGTTGGGCGGACCTAAATTTCTTTTGTTTTTCTTCTGGCACCTTTTATACTCTGATATTTCTCCTACTGTTCCCTCTGCAGAATGACTGCGGGATGAGGGGAGTGGGGGAGGTATTTAAGCTTTTTGCTGGGGTGTCTTTGCCTCCTCCTGGTGGCCAGGTTCTGTATTTCCCACAAGTAATGAATGAAGCCGTGGAATCTCCTCGTAATGATGTAAATTAAATTATCAGGTAAGGATAATTTGTTATTTGTATGTAAGCCTCCATATTTCCCTGTTGTACGTTTGCCATTTGATCAGTAATATCAACAATTTTTCTTCCTGATTGCGCAGAAATACATTTATCTGTACGCTGCAGGACTTAATAAATATGGACCTTATAGGGAAAATAAAGTCAAAATTAAACTTTCATGATTCAGAGAGAGCATGCAGTTTTGAAAACTTTCCATTTAACGTTTATCAAATGGTGCAGTCTTTCAGGCCCATTTATCAAAGGGCTTGCGGACCTGATCCGACACTGCGGAAAAGGTCCGCAAGACCTCGCTAAATGCGGAGAGCAATACGCTCTCCGCATTTAACATTGCACCAGCAGCTCACAAGAGCTGCTGGTGCAACGCCGCCCCCTGCTGACTCGCGGCCAATCGGCCGCCAGCAGGGAGCTGTCAATCAACCCGATCGTATTCGATCGGGTTGATGTCCGGCGATTCCTGTCCGCCTGTTCAGAGCAGGCGGACAGGGTTATGGAGCAGCGGTCTTTAGACCGCTGCTTCATAACTTGTGTTTCTGGCGAGTCTGAAGACTCGCCAGAAACACGGCCCTTCAAGCTCCGTACGGAGCTTGATAAATGGGCCTGTTTATGTGCAGTTTCTCAAGCCCCGCCAACTACTGAGCATGTGCAAGAGTACACAGTGTATACGGATATGAGTTTGTGTTTGGCTGATGACTGTCACTTGGTACATAGGGCCAGCAAATTATAATTTTGCAATGTGCCAGAAGAAAATCTACTGCTCATTTCAAATTCAGAGTTAGTGCTATTGTTTTGTCTTTTCATTATGTACTTATTGTTTATGCAATTCTTCTGTACTTAAAGGAACATTAAACACTAAATAGATGCTAGATCGAATGATGTATTCAAATAAAATATTAGTCTGAGAATGACCTGTAGATATATATTGTATAGGTTAATTATCTGTTTAAATATTGACATAAGTGTAAGGTTTTAGTGTCTATAAAGCAATGGGATCTGCCATGTTGTAATTTAGGTTACCTTCTCAGCTGTGGCCAATTAGGGACAGTTATAAATAGGTCACTAGTGTGTGCAGCCAATGGCTCTGTGGAATGTAACAGTGTTCTGCACTTCTAACAGGAACTGAAAAGCTCACAATTTCAGAATGGAATTACAGAAAAAGGGGATAAAATAAAGTATATTGCAGAGTTTTTTTTATTTATACAGTGTATCATTGTATGTCACCACCTCAAAATGTTTAATGTCCCTTTTAATCTTTCTTTAAAAATTGGCCTTGGCAGCACCAAATACCTCAGCATGCTCCATTGGAAGTCAAGTGCAGGGTTGACTGCTGCACTAATCTTGTGCCATCACTG
Source organism: Bombina bombina (assembly GCF_027579735.1). NCBI lineage: Eukaryota > Metazoa > Chordata > Amphibia > Anura > Bombinatoridae > Bombina > Bombina bombina. The sequence goes on from NC_069504.1 coordinate 1,050,260,697, forward strand.
CAACCCAGATGAATCTCCACTGCAGCCATTCTAAGTACTTTTCCTTTAACTCTACAACAATTTATTGTTTCACTCTTGACTATAGCTGGTAAAGCGAACTTGGCTTTTTTTTACGGTCAGACACCCAGTCCATGAAAGATTAAATATGTTTGGAAATGTGCTATCATAATGTGCCCACAATGACTCTCTCCACTTTTACAAAAGTAAATGATATACTAATGTTAAATATTGTATGTGTCTCTGCTACCTGGGTCCTCAAATTTTTGTCAGTCTATTAGATTGCATAGGAATCTGTTAATCTGTTTTCTGTTATATGGCTCCCTGGAACAGCAGAGAGAGGCAGTCAGAGTGTTAACCAGGTATGGCAACCACAGAGTGTTTATTACTTGTAGCTGATACTTGTCTATTTCATCCAATTATTTTGCTACCTTGACTGAATTAAAAGATAAGTTCTTTCATATTCATCGGTCTACTGTCTTGCCCAAGAGTTTTTCTGGCATATAGTTTGTTTTTCTGGCAGGATAGAATTATTGGCTTCCTCCTCATGGTCTCAATTGTCTCTCTGGGGACATTTCTTTATCAAAGACCTTGGTTTTGAAGGGTAAATAATTCAGATATTTTTTCAACTTTTCTGGCCTATAAACCATGTTAAAAGGTTTGGGTCACAACCAGTCCACTCCAAGTATGTCCGTGACTTGGTATTGTGGGTGCAGGGGTAAACTAAACACGTTCTCTTTTGCCACCACTCAGGACAGTTGAACAGGGGATCTTAAATGTCCCCAAACTAATGACTTAAAGGGACACAAGTCAAATTAAACTTTCATGATTCAGATAGAGCATGCAATTTTAAACAACCTTCCAATCTACTTCCATTCTCAATTTGTTCTCAGTCTTTTATATGAGCGCTTTCTGAGGCCCCAGATTCTACTGAGCGTGTGCTGGAGTTCAGTGTATTCATACGAGTCTGTAATTGACTGGCTGTTATGTGATACATTGGGCAGGGAAAGGGAAGCATTCTTTCTAATTTCAGAGTAAGCACAATTGCATTGTCTTTTTATTCTGTATTTGTAAATCATGTAATGTCTTTTAATTATCCTTTTAAACCTTGAAATACAATTTGGCAAAAATATATCTAAAAACACAGTAGTGTTAATTAAAATCATTCTTTTGGTATCAAAAATCAGATATTGTACATAGGTTACACTTAGTTTTTGTTCATAATAAATGTTACTGTCATAGTGCATAACAAAGGTGCATTAAAGGGACAGTATACACACATTTTCATATAACTGCATGTTATATAGAAACTATTATAACAAATAAAACGCACAGATACTGATATAAAAATAAAGTAAAAACGCCCACTGAAAGTGGCCTTATAGGATAAAAAACAGTCCCAAGTGAGACTGGAGAAGTTGTCCATTGCTTCCCAAGTGAACAACATTTTACAGTAGTACTTTTTAATTTAGTTCAGGGCAGTTCTTTTCAGAGAGTGAGCAAGTGTGTGTGTGTGTGTGGGGGTTAATGTAATAATGTCAAGAACATTTTGGAATCTAGATGATTATGTTGCCACTAGACGTTAACAGAATAGAATTACTGACTAAATAATCACTGTGTCCCAGTTTGAGGTTAGTTGAAGTTGTTTATCTAATTGTATCAAGTTTTAGACCACTTCTCTTGAGCTGCCTTAGCCATTAAATCAAGTTAAAGGATTACTTTCCTTTTTTTTTTTTAAGTCTAAAACGGAACATAGATTTTGCATATAAAATATGATATAAATGTAAAGTACCTTCTTATTGTTTGTAACGAAGCTCCCTTTTGCCGTAAAAGTATATTTTATTTTATGGCCATGACATCACGTCATCCAGCCCACAAATGTGGGCCGTCTAAGGGCTAACAAACTCGCCAATCATATCTCTTGATTTTGCATATTAGTTACATATATTATTGGCATTCAACGCATGCGCAATAACATTTCCTTTCTCTCGCATGCGCGCATTGGGGCACTCAAGCCAAGATAATAGCTGACAGGACGATGACATTAACTGCGCAGCGAAGTCTATGATGTTGCGCTAACTCGCGCATGCGCAATGCGTCTCAGAGTCGCCATGTTCCAACTGCAGTTGTCAGCCCGGATTGGGAATTCGTAACGGCAGACAACTAAGTGGGTTTGGAAAAATTAATTATTTCAAAATGCTATATTGTTTAAACGGTGCATATTTAATATAGCATCCCAATTACAAAAATGTTTATTTACATGTATACTTGTGTGACATACCCATTACAAATCTGACTACAGTGTCCCTTTAAGTGATGAAAATAAATTGTGCCCCCCTCAAATAATTTAGTAAAAGAACTCGGTCAAAAGTTACTCAAGCCACAATTTTAAATTTCTCATAATACTTGTTGTGGAAAGATATATATCCAGTTAAGGAATTCACTTTCAACCAAAACATATCTTAACCCACAATATCCAAGATTCTAGGTCATTCAGGATATATTTTTTTCTGAATACTTTGTATATTCTACAGATTTTACATTTTCTGCAAAATGTGTTTATCGGTTTAGTTTGCTAAAAGTTCAGATCTCTGTACCATTCACCTTTTTTTGTCATATTCATTCAGGCCCTGGAAAGTATCTGTCTGCTTAATAGATGTCCCATCACTCAATGAGAACTAATATTGCAGTGATTTATTACAATAGTGTATGTAATTTCAAGGTTTTTATATCATTTTAATGATATATAAAAGGAGTGCTCCTTTTAGTTAAAGCAATATTGAAATCAAAGTAAACTTAAAGACAGATTGTGTTAAAATCAGAATACGTTTTCTTGCAAAATGAGCACTTAGAAATTCTTAGTGTAGCCACTGCATTTAGTCAGTAGAAAATAAGTTTTATAATGGTAGAGCCCTTATCTGTCACTCGATTTTTGCAGCTAAAGTCTTATACTGAGCATTGGCAAGAAACTGGAGCTAGAACAGGTGTCTCCTAGCAACCACTTCAAGGTCACAGCTACTCCTTTCTTTACTGTAGGGACCACAGCCCCGTGTGGTACATTTTGTATTAAAGGGACAGTTTACTCAAAAATGTTCCCCCTTTTAATTTGTTCCCAATGATCCACTTTACCTGCTGGAGTGTATTAAATTGTTTACAAGTATTTCCATTACCCTTATATTGGCATTTGAAATAGTTTATTTAGCCTGTGGTATCCCCACCCATCCTCAAAGTTTTTGGCCTCAAAGCCAAGCTGTGTAAACACAGCCAGTATAATAAATTATGCTACCAGTGGGTTATAGAAGAGATAAGGTAATAAAATGTTAATTTCCCATTGTTCTCTCCAAGTATTGGTGATTGGTTTATGGACAGATATAAGATAAAGAAGCAGGTATATTTCTCCAACATAGGTGTGTCCGGTCCACGGCGTCATCCTTACTTGTGGGATATTCTCTTCCCCAACAGGAAATGGCAAAGAGCCCAGCAAAGCTGGTCACATGATCCCTCCTAGGCTCCGCCTACCCCAGTCATTCTCTTTGCCGTTGTACAGGCAACATCTCCACGGAGATGGCTTAGAGTTTTTTAGTGTTTAACTGTAGTTTTTATTATTCAATCAAGAGTTTGTTATTTTAAAATAGTGCTGGTATGTACTATTTACTCAGAAACAGAAAAGAGATGAAGATTTCTGTTTGTATGAGGAAAATGATTTTAGCACCGTAACTAAAATCCATGGCTGTTCCACACAGGACTGTTGAGAGCAATTAACTTCAGTTGGGGGAACAGTGTGCAGTCTCTTGCTGCTTGAGGTATGACACATTCTAACAAGACGATGTAATGCTGGAAGCTGTCATTTTTCCCTATGGGATCCGGTAAGCCATGTTTATTACGATGTTAAATAAGGGCTTCACAAGGGCTTATTATGATTGTAGACTTTTATGGGCTAAATCGATTCTGTATTAAAACCTATTTAGCCTTGAGGAATCATTTTATTTGGGTATATTTATATTAGATGATATTATAATGTCGGCAGGCACTGTATGAGACACCTTATTTCTCTGGGGCTTTCCCAAAGCATAAGCAGAGCCTCATTTTCGCGCCGGTGTGGCGCACTTGTTTTTGAGAGGCATGGCATGCAGTCGCATGTGAGAGGAGCTCTGATACTTACAAAAGTCTTTCTGAAGGCGTCATTTGGTATCGTATTCCCCTTTGGGTTTGGTTGGGTCTCAGCAAAGCAGATACCAGGGACTGTAAAGGGGTTAAAGTGTTAAAACGGCTCCGGTTCCGTTATTTTAAGGGTTAAAGCTTCCAAATTTGGTGTGCAATACTTTTAAGGCTTTAAGACACTGTGGTGAAAATTTGGTGAATTTTGTACAATTCCTTCATGTTTTTTCGCAATTGCAGTAATAAAGTGTGTTCAGTTTAAAATTTAAAGTGACAGTAACGGTTTTACTTTAAAACGTTTTTTGTACTTTATTATCAAATTTATGCCTGTTTAACATGTCTGAACTACCAGATAGACTGTGTTCTGAATGTGGGGAAGCCAGAATTCCTGTTCATTTAAATAAATGTGATTTATGTGATAATGACAATGATGCCCAAGATGATTCCTCAAGTGAGGGGAGTAAGCATGGTACTGCATCATTCCCTCCTTCGTCTACACGAGTCTTGCCCACTCAGGAGGCCCCTAGTACATCTAGCGCGCCAATTCTCCTTACTATGCAACAATTAACGGCTGTAATGGATAATTCTGTCAAAAACATTTTAGCCAAAATGCACCCTTGTCAGCGTAAGCGTGGCTGCTCTGTTTTAGTTACTGAAGAGCATGACGATGCTGATATTAATATCTCTGAAGGACCCCTAACTCAATCTGATGGGGCCAGGGAGGTTTTGTCTGAGGGAGAAATTACTGATTCAGGGAACATTTCTCAACAGGCTGAACCTGATGTAATTGCATTCAAATTTAAGTTGGAACATCTCCGCATTCTGCTTAAGGAGGTATTATCCACTCTGGATGATTGTGAAAAGTTGGTCATCCCAGAGAAACTATGTAAAATAGACAAGTTCCTAGAGGTGCCGGAGCTCCCAGAAGCTTTTCCTATACCCAAGCGGGTGGCGGACATTGTTAATAAAGAATGGGAAAGGCCCGGTATTCCTTTCGTCCCTCCCCCCATATTTAAAAAATTGTTTCCTATGGTCGACCCCAGAAAGGACTTATGGCAGACAGTCCCCAAGGTCGAGGGAGCGGTTTCTACTTTAAACAAACGCACCACTATACCCATAGAGGATAGTTGCGCTTTCAAAGATCCTGTGGATAAAAAATTAGAAGGTTTGCTTAAAAAGATGTTTGTTCAGCAGGGTTACCTTCTACAACCAATTTCATGCATTGTCCCTGTCACTACAGCCGCATGCTTCTGGTTTGATGAGCTGATAAAGGCGCTCGATAGTGATTCTCCTCCTTATGAGGAGATTATGGACAGAATCAATGCTCTCAAATTGGCTAATTCTTTCACCCTAGACGCCACTTTGCAATTGGCTAGGTTAGCGGCTAAGAATTCTGGGTTTGCTATTGTGGCGCGCAGAGCGCTTTGGTTGAAATCTTGGTCGGCTGACGCGTCTTCCAAGAACAAGCTACTAAACATTCCTTTCAAGGGGAAAACGCTGTTTGGCCCTGACTTGAAAGAGATTATCTCGGATATCACCGGGGGTAAGGGCCACGCCCTTCCTCAGGATCGGCCTTTCAAGGCGAAAAATAGACCTAATTTTCGTCCCTTTCGTAAAAACGGACCAGCCCAAGGTGCTACGTCCTCTAAGCAAGAGGGTAATACTTCTCAAGCCAAGCCAGCTTGGAGACCAATGCAAGGCTGGAACAAGGGAAAGCAGGCCAAGAAACCTGCCAATGCTACCAAGACAGCATGAAATATTGGCCCCCGATCCGGGACCGGATCTGGTGGGGGGCAGACTCTCTCTCTTCGCTCAGGCTTGGGCAAGAGATGTTCTGGATCCTTGGGCGCTAGAAATAGTCTCCCAGGGTTATCTTCTGGAATTCAAGGGACTTCCCCCAAGGGGAAGGTTCCACAGGTCTCAGTTGTCTTCAGACCACATAAAAAGACAGGCGTTCTTACATTGTGTAGAAGACCTGTTAAAAATGGGAGTGATTCATCCTGTTCCATTAGGAGAACAAGGGATGGGGTTCTACTCCAATCTGTTCATAGTTCCCAAAAAAGAGGGAACGTTCAGACCAATCTTAGATCTCAAGATCTTAAACAAGTTTCTCTAGGTTCCATCCTTCAAGATGGAAACCATTCGAACTATTCTCCCTTCCATCCAGGAGGGTCAATTCATGACCACGGTGGATTTAAAGGATGCGTATCTACATATTCCTATCCACAAGGAACATCATCGGTTCCTAAGGTTCGCATTCCTGGACAAACATTACCAGTTCGTGGCGCTTCCTTTCGGATTAGCCACTGCTCCAAGGATTTTCACAAAGGTACTAGGGTCCCTTCTAGCGGTGCTAAGACCAAGGGGCATTGCAGTGGTACCTTACCTGGACGACATTCTGATTCAAGCGTCGTCCCTTCCTCAAGCAAAGGCTCACACGGACATTGTCCTGGCCTTTCTCAGATCTCACGGCTGGAAAGTGAACGTGGAAAAGAGTTCTCTATCCCCGTCAACAAGGGTTCCCTTCTTGGGAACAATTATAGACTCCTTAGAAATGAGGATCTTTCTAACAGAGGCCAGAAAAACAAAGCTTCTGGACTCTTGTCGGATACTTCATTCCGTTCCTCTTCCTTCCATAGCTCAGTGCATGGAAGTGATCGGGTTGATGGTGGCGGCGATGGACATAGTTCCTTTTGCGCGCATTCATCTAAGACCATTACAACTGTGCATGCTCAGTCAGTGGAATGGGGACTATACAGACTTGTCTCCGAAGATACAAGTAAATCAGACTGGCCTCAGCTTGCGAGGACCAAGTTCATACGGTTTCAATCAGACAACATGACAACTGTTGCGTACATCAACCATCAGGGGGGAACAAGGAGTTCCCTAGCGATGGAAGAAGTAACCAAAATTATTCTTTGGGCGGAGTCTCACTCCTGCCACCTGTCTGCTATCCACATCCCAGGAGTGGAAAATTGGGAAGCGGATTTTCTGAGTCGGCAGACATTGCATCCGGGGGAGTGGGAACTCCATCCGGAAATCTTTGCCCAAGTCACTCACCTGTGGGGCATTCCAGACATGGATCTGATGGCCTCTCGTCAGAACTTCACAGTTCCTTGCTACGGGGCCAGATCCAGGGATCCCAAGGCGGCTCTAGTGGATGCACTAGTAGCACCTTGGACCTTCAAACTAGCTTATGTGTTTCCGCCATTTCCTCTCATCCCCAGGCTGATAGCCAGGATCAAGCAGGAGAGGGCGTCGGTGATCTTGATAGCTCCTGCGTGGCCACGCAGGACTTGGTATGCAGATCTGGTGAATATGTCATCGGCTCCACCTTGGAAGCTACCTTTGAGACGAGACCTTCTTGTTCAGGGTCCGTTCGAACATCCGAATCTGGTTTCACTCCAGCTGACTGCTTGGAGATTGAACGCTTGATTTTATCGAAGCGAGGATTCTCAGATTCTGTTATCGATACTCTTGTTCAGGCCAGAAAGCCTGTGACTAGAAAGATTTACCACAAAATTTGGAAAAAATATATCTGTTGGTGTGAATCTAAAGGATTCCCTTGGGACAAGGTTAAGATTCCTAGGATTCTATCCTTTCTTCAAGAAGGATTGGAAAAAGGATTATCTGCAAGTTCCCTGAAGGGACAGATTTCTGCCTTGTCGGTATTGCTTCACAAAAAGCTGGCAGCTGTGCCAGATGTTCAAGCCTTTGTTCAGGCTCTGGTTAGAATCAAGCCTGTTTACAAACCTTTGACTCCTCCTTGGAGTCTCAATTTAGTTCTTTCAGTTCTTCAGGGGGTTCCGTTTGAACCCTTGCATTCCGTTGATATTAAGTTATTATCTTGGAAAGTTTTGTTTTTAGTTGCGATTTCTTCTGCTAGAAGAGTCTCAGAATTATCTGCTCTGCAGTGTTCTCCTCCTTATCTGGTGTTCCATGCAGATAAGGTGGTTTTACGTACTAAACCTGGTTTTCTTCCTAAAGTTGTTTCTAACAAAAACATTAACCAGGAGATTATCGTACCTTCTCTGTGTCCGAAACCAGTTTCAAAGAAGGAACGTTTGTTGCACAATTTGGATGTTGTTCGCGCTCTAAAATTCTATTTAGATGCTACAAAGGATTTTAGACAAACATCTTCCTTGTTTGTTGTTTATTCAGGTAAAAGGAGAGGTCAAAAAGCAACTTCTACCTCTCTCTCTTTTTGGATTAAAAGCATCATCAGATTGGCTTACGAGACTGCCGGACGGCAGCCTCCCGAAAGAATCACAGCTCATTCCACTAGGGCTGTGGCTTCCACTTGGGCCTTCAAGAACGAGGCTTCTGTGGATCAGATATGTAGGGCAGCGACTTGGTCTTCACTGCACACTTTTACCAAATTTTACAAGTTTGATACTTTTGCTTCTTCTGAGGCTATTTTTGGGAGAAAGGTTTTGCAAGCCGTGGTGCCTTCCATTTAGGTGACCTGATTTGCTCCCTCCCTTCATCCGTGTCCTAAAGCTTTGGTATTGGTTCCCACAAGTAAGGATGACGCCGTGGACCGGACACACCTATGTTGGAGAAAACAGAATTTATGTTTACCTGATAAATTTCTTTCTCCAACGGTGTGTCCGGTCCACGGCCCGCCCTGGTTTTTTAATCAGGTCTGATATTTTATTTTCTTTAACTACAGTCACCACGGTACCATATGGTTTCTCCTATGCAAATATTCCTCCTTAACGTCGGTCGAATGACTGGGGTAGGCGGAGCCTAGGAGGGATCATGTGACCAGCTTTGCTGGGCTCTTTGCCATTTCCTGTTGGGGAAGAGAATATCCCACAAGTAAGGATGACGCCGTGGACCGGACACACCGTTGGAGAAAGAAATTTATCAGGTAAACATAAATTCTGTTTTACACAATGTGATAAAGTAATAAGATCTGATTATACCTACAAGCTCAACCCATTTCTTCTGTTAAGTGTGATCAGTCCACGGGTCATTACTTGTGGGATATTAACTGCTCCCCTACAGGAAGTGCAAGAGGATTCACCCAGCAGAGTTGCTATATAGCTCCTCCCCTCTACGTCACCTCCAGTCATTCTCTTGCACCCAACGACTAGATAGGATGTGTGAGAGGACTATGGTGATATATTTAGTTTTTATATCTTCAATCAAAAGTTTATTTTATAATAGCACCGGAGTGTGTTATTCCTTCTCTGGTAGAATTTGAAGAAGAATCTACCTGAGTTTTTCTATGATTTTAGCCGGAGTAGTTAAGATCATATTGCTGTTTCTCGGCCATCTGAGGAGAGGTAAACTTCAGATCAGGGGACAGCAGGCAGATTAATCTGCAAAGAGGTATGTAGCAGTTTATTATTTTCTGACATGGAATTGATGAGAAAATCCTGCCATACCGTTATAATGTAAACTCAGCCTTGAATGCAGTAGATGTAGCTGATATCAGGCTGTCATGTATGTATATTTTACACTTCAGTTTTCTGGGAAATGGTACTTCTCTGGCTTTTAAACTGTATACATAGACTTAACCTATTTTGCAGGGACTTGCAATAGGTTTTAAATGACAATTAATTATTGAGGTAAAACGTTTTTTTGCTGGCATGTAAAAACGTTTTTTTCTCTGAGGTACTGGGTGAAAAAATTTTTTGGGCACTTTTTTTCCACTTGGCAATAGTTTTGATTTAAATTAGAGCAGTTCACTGATCCCTCTCACTGTTATGTGTGTGGGGGAGGGGCCATTTTGGTGCTTTCACTATGCATCAGAAAAACTCAGTCAGAGGTTCATTTTCTTCCTGCATGATCCGGTTCATCTCTACAGAGTTCAGGGATCTCAAGAGTCTTTTTTGAGGGAAGTAATCATTCACAGCAGAGCTGTGCTGATTGTATTGACTGTGATATAAAAAACGTTTATTTGTGTATTTTTTTCTGCTGCCTGGGTTAGTTATCATTTGCTGAGGGGAACAATCTTTTGCTAAAACTGTATATTCTGACAAAGATTGATGCTATAACTTAATTATTTTATCTGTTATAATATTTTCTGTGCTTCTTAAAGGCACAGTTCGTTTTCATATTATTTGTAAATTACTTTGAAAAGTATTTCCAAGTTGCTGTTTATTTGCTAGTGTGTTAAACATGTCTGATTCAGAGGAATATCTCTGTGCTATATGTGTTAATGCCAAAGTGGAGCCCAATAGAAATTTATGTACTAAATGTATTGATGCTACTTTAAAAAATAGTCAATCTGTACAAATTGAACATATTTCACCAAACAACGAGGGGAGAGTTATGCCGACTAACTCGCCTCACGTGTCAGTACCTGCATCTCCCGCTCAGGAGGTGCGTGATATTGTAGCGCCGAGTGCATCTGGGCGGCCATTACAAATCACATTACAAGATATGGCTACTGTTATGACTGAAGTTTTGGCTAAACTACCAGAACTAAGAGGTAAACGTGATCACTCTGGGATGAGAACAGAGTGCGCTGATAATGCAAGGGCCATGTCTGATACTGCGTCACAGTTTGCAGAACGTGAAGACGGAGAGCTTCATTCTGTGGGTGACGGTTCTGATCCAAATAAACTGGACTCAGACATTTCAAATTTTAAATTTAAGCTTGAGAACCTCCGTGTGTTACTAGGGGAGGTATTAGCGGCTCTGAATGATTGTAACACAGTTGCAATCCCAGAAAAAATGTGTAGGTTGGATAAATATTTTGCGGTACCGACGAGTACTGACGTTTTTCCTATACCTAAGAGACTTACTGACATTGTTACTAAGGAGTGGGATAGACCCGGTGTGCCTTTCTCACCCCCTCCTATATTCAGAAAAATGTTTCCAATAGACGCCGCCACACGGGACTTATGGCAAATGGTCCCTAAGGTGGAGGGAGCAGTTTCTACTTTAGCTAAGCGTACCACTATCCCAGTGGAGGATAGCTGTGCTTTTTCAGATCCAATGGATAAAAAATTAGAGGGTTACCTTAAGAAAATGTTTGTTCAACAAGGGTTTATATTGCAACCTCTTGCATGTATTGCGCCTGTCACGGCTGCAGCAGCATTTTGGTTTGAGTCTCTGGAAGAGACACTTCAATCATCCACACTAGATGACATCACACACAAACTTAAATTCCTTAAGTTAGCTAATTCATTTATTTCAGATGCCGTAGTACATTTAACTAAACTTGCGGCTAAAAATTCAGGATTCGCCATTCAGGCACGCAGAGCTCTGTGGCTAAAATCCTGGTCAGCTGATGTTACGTCTAAATCTAAATTGCTTAATATTCCTTTCAAAGGGCAGACCTTATTCGGGCCCGGCTTGAAAGAGATTATTGATGACATTACAGGAGGTAAAGGTCATGCCCTGCTTCAGGACAAGGCCAAAGCCAAGGCTAGACAGTCCAATTTTCGTTCCTTTCGTAATTTCAAAGCAGGAGCAGCATCAACTTCCTCTGCACCAAAACAGGAAGGAGCTGTTGCTCGCTACAGACAAGGCTGGAAACCTAACCAGTCCTGGAACAGGGGCAAACAGGCCAGAAAACCTGCTGCTGCCCCTAAGACAGCATGAATTGAGGGCCCCCGATCCGGGACCGGATTTAGTGGGGGGCAGACTTTCCCTCTTCGCCCAGGCTTGGGCAAGAGATGTTCAGGATCCCTGGGCGTTAGAGATCATATCTCAGGGATACCTTCTGGACTTCAAATCCTCTCCCCCAAGAGGGAGATTTCATCTGTCAAGGTTGTCAACAAACCTAACAAAGAAGGAAGCGTTTCTACGCTGCGTACAAGATCTTTTATTAATGGGAGTGATCCATCCAGTTCCGCGGTTGGAACAAGGACAAGGGTTTTACTCAAATCTGTTTGTAGTTCCCAAAAAGAGGGAACCTTCAGGCCAATCTTGGATTTAAAGATCCTAAACAAATTCCTAAGAGTTCCATCGTTCAAGATGGAAACTATTCGAACAATTTTGCCCATGATCCAAGAGGGTCAGTACTTGACCACAGTGGATTTAAAGGATGCTTACCTTCACATACCGATTCTCAGAAGTCATTACCGGTATCTAAGGTTTGCCTTTTTAGACAGGCATTACCAGTTTGTAGCTCTTCCATTCGGACTGGCTACGGCTCCAAGAATCTTCACAAAGGTTCTGGGCACTCTTCTGGCGGTACTAAGACCGCGAGGAATTTCAGTAGCTCCGTACTTAGACGACATACTGATACAAGCTTCAAGCTTTCAAACTGCCAAATCTCATACAGAGATAGTACTGGCATTTCTAAGGTCGCATGGATGGAAAGTGAACGAAGAGAAAAGTTCTCTCTTTCCACTCACAAGAGTTCCCTTCCTGGGGACTCTGATAGATTCTGTAGAAATGAAGATTTACCTGACAGAGGACAGGTTAACAAAACTTCAAAATGCATGCCGTGTCCTTCATTCCATTCAAGAGACCAGAAATTCTCTTCTATGGTGGCTTTATCGGCCACATCTGTCCAGGGGAATGCCATTCAGCAGGCCAGACTGGTCAATTGTAACAACAGACGCCAGCCTACTAGGTTGGGGCGCTGTCTGGAATTCTCTGAAGGCTCAGGGACTATGGAATCAGGAGGAGAGTCTTCTTCCAATAAACATTCTGGAATTGAGAGCAGTCCTCAATGCTCTTCTGGCTTGGCCCCAGTTAGCAACTCGGGGGTTCATCAGGTTCCAGTCGGACAACATCACGACTGTAGCTTATATCAACCATCAGGGAGGGACAAGAAGCTCCCTAGCAATGATGGAAGTATCGAAGATAATTCGCTGGGCAGAGTCTCACTCTTGCCACCTGTCTGCAATCCACATCCCGGGAGTGGAGAACTGGGAGGCGGATTTCTTAAGTCGTCAGACTTTTCATCCGGGGGAGTGGGAACTTCATCCAGAGGTCTTTGCCCAAATACTTCCACGTTGGGGCAAACCAGAGATAGATCTCATGGCGTCTCGACAGAACGCCAAGCTTCCGCGCTACGGGTCCAGATCCAGGGATCCGGGAGCGGTCCTGATAGATGCCTTGACAGCACCATGGACCTTCAGGATGGCTTATGTGTTTCCACCTTTCCCGATGCTTCCTCGATTGATTGCCAGAATCAAACAGGAGAAAGCATCAGTGATTCTAATAGCGCCTGCATGGCCACGCAGGACTTGGTATACAGATCTGGTGGACATGTCATTCTGTCCACCTTGGTCGTTACCTCTGAAACAGGACCTTCTGATTCAGGGTCCTTTCAAACATCAAAATCTAACTTCTCTGAAGCTGACTGCTTGGAAATTGAACGCTTGATCTTATCAAAGCGTGGTTTTTCTGAGTCAGTTATTGATACCTTAATACAGGCTAGGAAGCCTGTCACCAGAAAGATTTACCATAAAATATGGCGTAAATACCTATATTGGTGCGAATCCAAAGGTTACTCTTGGAGTAAGGTTAGGATTCCTAGGATATTGTCTTTTCTACAAGAAGGTTTAGAAAAGGGGTTATCCGCTAGTTCCTTAAAGGGACAGATCTCAGCTCTGTCCATTCTGTTACACAAGCGTCTGTCAGAAGTTCCAGACGTTCAGGCTTTTTGTCAGGCTTTGGCCAGGATTAAACCTGTGTTTAAAGCTGTGGCTCCACCATGGAGTTTAAACCTTGTTCTTAACGTTTTACAGGGTGTTCCGTTTGAACCCCTTCATTCCATTGATATAAAGTTGTTATCTTGGAAAGTTCTATTTTTAATGGCTATTTCCTCGGCTCGAAGAGTCTGAGTTATCAGCCTTACATTGTGATTCTCCTTATTTGATTTTTCACTCGGATAAGGTAGTTCTGCGTACTAAGCCTGGGTTCTTACCTAAGGTAGTCACTAACAGGAATATCAATCAGGAGATTGTTGTTCCATCCTTGTGCCCAAATCCTTCTTCGAGGAAGGAACGTCTTTTGCACAATCTGGATGTAGTTCGTGCCCTTAAATTTTATTTACAGGCAACTAAAGATTTTCGACAAACGTCTTCCCTGTTTGTCGTTTACTCTGGTCAGAGGAGAGGTCAAAAAGCTTCTGCTACCTCTCTCTCTTTTTGGCTTCGTAGCATAATTCGTTTAGCTTATGAGACTGCTGGACAGCAGCCTCCTGAAAGAATTACAGCTCATTCCACTAGAGCTGTGGCTTCCACTTGGGCCTTTAAGAATGAGGCCTCTGTTGAACAGATTTGCAAGGCTGCAACTTGGTCTTCGCTTCATACTTTTTCCAAATTTTACAAATTTGACACTTTTGCTTCCTCGGAGGCTATTTTTGGGAGAAAGGTTCTTCAGGCAGTGGTTCCTTCTGTATAAAGAGCCTGCCTATCCCTCCCGTCATCCGTGTACTTTTGCTTTGGTATTGGTATCCCACAAGTAATGATGACCCGTGGACTGATCACACTTAACAGAAGAAAACATAATTTATGCTTACCTGATAAATTCCTTTCTTCTGTAGTGTGATCAGTCCACGGCCCGCCCTGTTTTTTAAGGCAGGTAAATATTTTTTAAATTATACTCCAGTCACCACTACACCCTTGGCTTCTCCTTTCTCGTTGGTCCTTGGTCGAATGACTGGAGGTGACGTAGAGGGGAGGAGCTATATAGCAACTCTGCTGGGTGAATCCTCTTGCACTTCCTGTAGGGGAGCAGTTAATATCCCACAAGTAATGATGACCCGTGGACTGATCACACTACAGAAGAAAGGAATTTATCAGGTAAGCATAAATTATGTTTTTATTAGGTTTTGGCTTCAAAACTAAAAATTGGCTATTTCTCTTGTAAGATGTATCGAGTCCACAGATTCATCCATATTCATATTCTCCTTCCCTACAGGAAGTTGCAGAGAGAGCACCCACAGCAGAGCTGTCCGTATAGCTCCTCCCTTAGCTCCACCCCCAGTCATTCTCTCTGCCTGCTTAACTGCTAGGAAGGGCAAAGGGAGTGTGGTGACAAAAATGTTAGTTTTTTATTTTCTCAAGCAAAAGTTTATTTTAAATGGTACCGGTGTGTACTATTTACTCTCTGGCAGAAAAGGGATGAAGATTTCTGCAAGGAGGATGATGATCTTAGCATTTTGTAACTAAGATCCACTGTTGTTTTCACAAGGGCTGAAGAGTACAGAAAAACTTCAGTTGGGGGAACAGTTTGCAGGCTAAACTGCATTAAGGTATGTTCAGTCTATTTTTTTTTCTAGACAGACTGTTATTTTTAGAAAAGGCTGGCAATATCCCCATGAGGGAAAGGTAAGTTGTATTCAGTAAAAGAGGAATCCAAGCTTGCATATAGGGCTCCTAGTTACTGGTGACACTAATAGGAAAAAACGTTTTGGTTTAATTACAAATAAAACTTTTTTGAGGGACTTTAAGGGGTCTTTGTGGCTTGTTTAAGGGTTATTAACCCACATGGCTAGTTTAAGAAACACTCTGTGCTGTTTCTTTTATGCCCCATAACATTGAGTGAGGTGGGTGGGGCCTATTTACAGTTTATTTACCTCAGAAGCATCCAGCTACTTCTCCAGATGGTACCGGTGTGTACTAAATGGTACCGGTGTGTACTATTTACTCTCTGGCAGAAAAGGGATGAAGATTTCTGCAAGGAGGATGATGATCTTAGCATTTTGTAACTAAGATCCACTGCTGTTCTCACAAGGGCTGAAGAGTACAGGAAAACTTCAGTTGGGGGAACAGTTTGCAGGCCAAACTGCTGTATTTGAGGGCTCTAAAGAGGTTTTTTTTTCCCCACAAATCGTTCCTAAAGGGCAGGTAGGCGCCACAGCAGAGCTGTGGCAAGGTGCTGAACGTTATTTTACCGGTTTTGAAGTTTTTGCATTAAGGGGTTAATTGTTTATTTTCATAATGGTGCAAAGTTACTAAGGCTTTATGATGCTACTGCAAAAATTTCCTTTTGTTTACTGCTTTTTTAACACTGTTTTGCAGAGTTTGTGCAGCTTTTTTTCTCTTAAAGGCACAGTACCGTTTTTGTTTAAAGTGTTATTTTCTTTGATTAAAGTGTTTTCCAAGCCTGTTTGTTTCATTACTAGCCTGTTTAACATGTCTGACACCAAGGAAAATCCTTGTTCTATGTGTTTAGAAGCCATTGTGGAACCCCCTCTTAGAATGTGTCCCACTTGCACTAATATGTCTATAAATTATGAAGAGCATATTTTAGCACTTAAAAATATTGCAATAGATGATTCTCAGAAGGAAATGAGGGTTTAGCATCTAGCTCTCCCCAAGTGTCACAACCAGTAACGCCCGCACAAGTGACGCCAAGTACCTCTAATGCGTTGAATTAATTTACTTTACAAGACATGGCCATAGTTATGAATAAAACCCTCACAGAGGTTTCTCTCAACTGCCTGGTTTACAAGGAAAGCGTGACAGCTCTGGGTTAAGAACAAATGCTGAGCCGTCTGACGCTTTTGTAGCCGTATCCGATATACCCTCACAATGTTCTGAAGTAGGGGTAAGGGATTTGTTATCTGAGGGAGAGATTTCTGATTCAGGAATGACACTCCCTCAGACAGATTCTGATATGACGGCCTTTAAGTTTAAGCTTGAACACCTCCGCTTATTGCTCAAGGAGGTATTGGCTACTCTAGACGATTGTGACCCTATAGTGGTCCCAGAGAAATTGTGTAAAATGGGCATATACTTAGAGGTTCCTGTTTAAATTTATCTTTTTCCAGTCCCTAAGAGGGTTGTGACTATTGTTACTAAGGAGTGGGATAGACCAGGTGTTCCGTTCACTCCCCCTCCTGTTTTTAAGAAAATGTTTCCCATATCTTACACCATACAGGACTCGTGGCAGACTGTTCCTAAGGTGGAGGGAGCTATTTCTACTCTTGCTAAGCGTACAACTATACCTATCGAAGACAGTTGTACTTTCAAAGATCCTATGGATAAAAAATTAGAGGGTCTTCTAAAGAAAATTTTTGTTCAAGGTTTTCTTCTCCAACCTATTGCATGCATTGTTCCTCTAACTACTGCAGCTGCTTTCTGGTTTGAGGCTCTAGAAGAGGCTCTCCAGGTGGAGACTCCATTAGAGGATATTATGGATAGAATTAAGGCCCTTAAGTTGGCTAATTCTTTCATTACAGATGCCGCTTTCCAAATGGCTAAATTAGCGGCATAGAATTCAGGTTTTGCCATTTTAGCACGCTTCAGTCCTGGTCTGCTGATGTGTCATCAAAATCTAAGTTGTTGAACATCCCTTTCAAAGGAAAGACCCTATTCGGGCCTACACTGAAAGAAATTATTTCAGACATCACTGGAGGAAAAGACCATGCCCTCCTTCAGGATAAAACAAATAAGATGAGGACCAAACAAAATAATTTTCGTTCCTTTCGGAACTTCAAAGGTCCCGCTTTAGCTTCCCCTGCAGCAAAGCAAGAGGGGAATTCTGTCCAATCCAAGTCAGTCTGGAGACCTAACCAGGCTTGGAACAAAGGTAAACAGGCCAAGAAGCCTGCTGCTGCCTCTAAGACAGCATGAAGGGGTAGCCTTCTCAATTTTCTGCAAACCAGACAAAGAGAGGCGTTCTTACGCTGTGTAGAAGACCTACATACCATGGGAGTGATCCGCCCAGTTCCAAGAGCGGAACACGGGCTAGGTTTTTACTCCAACCTGTTTGTGGTTCCCAAAAAAGATGGAACTTTCAGACTGATCTTGGATCTCAAAATTCTAAACAAATTCCTCAGAGTACCATCTTTCAAGATGGAGACTATTCGGACTATTCTTCCTCTGATCCAGGAGGGTCAATATATGACTACCGTGGATTTAAAGGATGCGTATCTACACATCCCTATTCACAGAGATCATCATCAATTCCTCAGATTCGCCTTTCTGGACAGGCATTACCAGTTTGTAGCCCTTCCTTTCGGGTTGGCCACGGCTCCCAGAATTTTCACAAAGGTGCTAGGGTCCCTTTTGGCGGTTCTAAGACCGCGGGGTATAGCAGTGGCGCCTTATCTAGACGACATCTTAATTTAGGCGTCGACTTTCCAGCTAGCCAAGTCTCACACGGACATTGTGTTGGCTTTTCTGAGATCTCACGGATGGAAGGTGAACATAAGAGTTCTCTCGTCCCTCTCACAAGAGTTTCCTTCCTAGGAACTCTGATAGACTCGGTAGAAATGAAAATATTTGACGGAGGTCAGAAAATAAAAACTTTTAATCACTTGCCGAGCTCTTCATTCCATTCCTCGGCCATCAGTGGCTCAGTGTATGGAGGTAATCGAACTCATGGTAGCGGCAATGGACATAGTTCATACCTCAGACCACTGCAACTATGCATGCTCAAACAGTGGAATTGGGATTATGCAGATTTATCTCCTCAACTGCATCTGGACCAAGAGACCAGAGATTCTCTTCTCTGGTGGTTGTCTCAGGACCACCTGTCTCAGGGAATGTTTCCGCAGGCCAGAGTGGCTCATAGTAACGACAGATGCCAGCCTGCTAGGCTGGGGTGCAGTCTGGAAATCCCTGAAAGCACAGGGCTTATGGTCTCGGGAGGAATCTCTCCTCCCGATAAACATTCTAGAACTGAGAGCAATATTCAATGCGCTTCAGGCATGGCCTCGGCTAGCTGCAGCCAAATTCATCAGATTTCAGTCGGACAACATCACGACTGTAGCCTATTTCAATCATCAAGGAGGAACACTGAGTTCTCTAGCGATGATGGAGGTAACCAAAATAATCCGATGGGCGGAGGATCACTCTTGCCATCTCTTAGCAATCCATATCCCAGGGGTAGAGAACTGGGAGGCAAATTTCCTAAGTCGTCAGGGGAGTGGGAGCTCTATACAGAGGTATTTGCCCAGCTGACTCAGCTATGGGGCGCACCAGAATTGGATCTGATGGCGTCCCGACAGAACGCCAAACTTCCTTGTTACGGGCCCAGGTCCTGGGATCCCCAGGCGGTACTGATAGATGCTCTAGCAGTGCCCTGGTCCTTCAATCTGGCTTATGTATTTCCACCGTTTCCTCTCCTCCAACGTCTGGTTGCCAGAATCAAGCAGGAGAGAGCTTCGGTGATTCTGATAGTGCAGGACTTGGTATGCAGACCTGTTGGACATGTCATCTGTTCCACCATGGACTCTGCCAATGAGGCAGGACCTTCTAATCCAAGGTCCATTCGAGCATCCAAATCTAACTTCTCTGCGTCTGACTGCTTGGAGATTGAATGCCTGATTCTATCAAAGAGTGGTTTCTCTGAGTCGGTCATTGATACCCTGATTCAGGCTAGAAAGCCTGTCACCAGGAAAATCTATCATAAGATTTGGCGCAGATATCTTTGTTGGTGTGAATCCAAGGGTTACTCATGGAGTAAGATTAGGATTCCTAGAATTTTGTCCTTTCTCCAAGAACGATTGGAGAAGGGATTATCAGTTAGTTCCTTAAAAGGACAAATATCTGCTTTGTCTATTCTTTTACACAAACATCTGGCAGATGTCCCAGAAGTTCAAGCGTTTAGTCAGGCCTTGGTCAGGTTCAAGCCTGTATTTAAACCTGTTGCTCCACCATAGAGCCTAAATTTTGTTCTTAATGTTCTTCAAGGGGTTCCGTTTGAACCTATGCATTCCATAGATATTAAGCTTCTATCTTAAGTTTTGTTTTTAGTAGCTATCTCTTCAGCTCGAAGAGTTTCTGAGTTATCTGCTTTACAGTGTGACTCACCTTACCTAGTTTTCCATTCAGTTTCTTCCTAAGGTTGTTTCTAATAGGAATATCAATCAGGAGATTGTTGTTCCTTCTCTGTGTCCTAATCCTTCATCAAAGAAGGAAGGTCTGTTGCACAATCTTGATGTGGTTCGTGCTTTAAAGTTCTACTTACAAGCAACTAAAGATTTCCGTCAAACATCTTCATTGTTTGTTGTTTATTCTGGTAAACGGAGAGGTCAAAAGGCTACGGTTACCTCTCTTTCCTTTTGGCTGAAAAGCTTCATCTGTTTGGCTTATGAGACTGCTGGCCAGCAGCATCCTGAAAGAATTACTGCTCATTCTACTAGAGCAGTGGCTTCCACATGGGCTTTTAAAAATGAGGCTTCTGTTGAACAGATTTGTAAGGCGGCGACTTGGTCTTCGCTTCATACTTTTTCCAAATTTTCCAAATTTGATACTTTTGCTTCTTCTAAGGCTATTTTTGGGAGAAAGGTTCTACAAGCAGTGGTGCCTTCCGTTTAAGGTACCTGTCTTGTCTCTCCCTTCATCCGTGTCCTAAAGCTTTGGTATTGGTATCCCATAAGTATGGATGAATCCGTGGACTCAATGCATCTTACAAGAGAAAACAGAATTTATGCTTACCTGATAAATTTCTTTCTCTTGTTATGTATCGAGTCCACGGCCCGCCCTGTCTATTTAAGACAGGTAGTATATTTTTATTTAAAAAACTTCAGTCACCACTGCACCATATAGTTTCTCCTTTTTCTTCCTAGCCTTCGGTCGAATGACTGGGGGTGGAGCTAAGGGAGGAGCTATATGGACAGCTCTGCTGTGGGTGCTCTCTCTGCCACTTCCTGTTGGGATGGAGAATATCCCATAAGTATGGATGAATCTGTGTACTCGATACATCACAAGAGAGAGAAATTTATCAGGTAAGCATAAATTCTGTTTTTTTATATCAAGATTGATGTTAAATCTATGTCTTTAGCTGTTTTAGTTAGAAGAGCCTTATGGCTTAAATCATGGAATGCTGGCATGGTATCTAAATCTAGATTATTATCTCTATCTTTCCAGGGTAATAATTTATTTGGTTCTCTGTTGGATTCTATTATTTCCACTATCACTTGGGGGAAGGGAGTTTTTTTGCCTCAAGATAAAAAAAAATCTAAGGGTAAATCTAAAGCTTCTAATCGTTTTCAAAACCACCCCTTCCCCTAGAGACTCTGGTTCCAATTGGAAGCCATCTTCAAGTTGGAATAAATCCATGCCTTTTAAGAAACCAAAGCCAGCCCCCAAGTCCGCATGAAGGTACGGCCCTCAATCCAGTTCAGCTGGTAAGGGTCAGATTGAAATTATTTCAAGACATTAAAGCAGATTTTTTCAAAATCGGTGGATTCAGCGCATTGTCTCTCAAGGGTTTCAAATAGGTTTCAGAGTAAGACCTCCTGTGAGAAGATTCTTTCTCACGTTCCAACAAATCCTGTGAAAGCTCCATGTTAATTTGGTTTTTAAGGTTTTGCAGGCTCCTCCTTTTGAGCCTATGCATTCTTTGGAGATTAAACTACTTTCTTGGAAAGTATTGTTCATTTTGGCTATCTCTTCTGCTAGAAAAGTTTCTGAATTGTCTGCTCTCTTGTCAGTCTCCTTTTCTGATTTTCCATCAGGATAAAGCCGTTTTGCGGATTTCGTTTAAATTTCTACCTAAGGTTGTGAATTCTAACAACATTAGTAGGGAAATTGTTGTTCCTTCCTTGTGTCCGAATCCTAAGAATTCTCTTGAAAAATTGTTACTCTTTGGATGTGGTAAGGGCTTTGAAATACTCTGTTGAGGCTACTAAAGATCTCAGGAAGACTTCTAGTCTATTTGTTTTTTATGGTTCTAGGAAAGGTCAGAAAGCCTCTGCCATTTCTTTGGTATCCTGCTTAAAGCTTTTGATTCACAAGGCTTATTTGGAGGCGGGACAGTCTCCGCCTCAGAATTACAGCTCATTCTACTAGATCAGTTGCCACTTCTAGGGCTTTTTAAGAATGAAGCCTCAGTTGATCAGATTTGCAAAGCAGCAACTTGGTCTTCTTTGCATACGTTTACAAAATTTTACCATTTCGATGTATTCGCTTCTTCTGAAGGCAGTCTTTGGTAGAAAAGTTCTTCAGGCAGCTGTCTGTTTGATTCTTCTGTTTATAAGAACTTTATTTTTTGGATTTAATTTCTCAGCGGAAATAGCTGTTTATTTTCTCTCTCCCTCTCTAGTGACTCTTCTGTGGACTTCAACATCTTGGATATTTTATCCCATATGTCACTAGCTCATGGACTCTTGCCAATTACATGAAAGAAAACATAATTTATGTTAGAACTTACCTGATTAATTCATTTCTTTCACAATGGCAAGAGTCCATGAGGCCCACCCTGTTTTTGGTGGTTATATTTTGCTTTATAAAAGCACTATTATTTTCCAGTTCCTCTTTTTTGTATGCTATTTTACTCCTTTTTACATCTCACTACTTGACTATACGTTCAATTAAGGTGTGAGTGTGGTGGGAGATGTATTTATAGGCATTTTGAGGTTTGGGAAACTTTGCCCCCTCCTGGTAGGAATGTATATCCCATACGTGACTAGCTCATGGACTCTTGCCATTATGAAAGAAATGAATTTAACAGGTAAGTTCTTACATAAATTATGTTTGTGTTTTAAAAAAAAAAGACTGCAGCTTCTTAACTCCTGTTTCCGGCAAGCCTGAAGGCTCGCGTGAAAACGGGTATTTGGCCCCATTCGGTCATGATAAATAAGTCCCTGTACCTTTTTTTTTTTTTTTTTTTTTAAAAGATCTTTCTCTTATCTCTGCTATTTTACAACAACTTTTGCTGTGAAAAACTGACCATAAGTTGATCCCTTTATTAACCATTCTCCAGTTTTGCATAATCAACAGTTATATTAAAATACTGTTTACCCTCTGTTATTACTTTATATCTAAGCCTCTGCAGACTGCCCCCTTATTTCAGTTCTTTTGGGAGACATGCAATTTAGCCAATCAGTGCGGACTCATAACTCCACAGGTGTGAGCGCTGTTATTCATATAGCAGAAATGAACTAGCGCTGTCTAGCTGTGAAAAACTGTCATAATGCACTGATATAAGAGGTAAGAAATGTTCATCTTATGTGAACCGTTATGTGACATTTGACAAAGGTGCGTGGGAAGCCCTGAAACGTTATGTCTTTTTAGTTTGTAAGCTTGGATTAAACGCTAAGTTTTATACAAAGACCAGTGAGTGCCTTTTTTTGTGAATCAGATCTATCTATATCTATCTATCTATCTATCTATCTATCTATCTATATATATATATATATATATATATATATATATCTATATATATATATATATATATATATATTAGAGCTGCAACAACTAATCGTCATAATCGATAATAATCGATTATGAAAATAGTTGTCAACGAATCTCATAATCGATTAATCGGATTCGTTGGTTTGCAATTAGTTGGTCTGTGCACAACACCAGCTGCTTCACTCCAATGAACTCCTGCACATGGTATTGTGTTTTATGGTTATGTCCTTAGCCTAAAGGACGTCTACTTTTCACTTTTTCAGGACAGTAGAAGTTTACAACTACCCCTGGCTTATGTGCAACCCAGATATAATAGTCATCATTTTGTTTGTTTATATTAAATTTGGTGATTTGGAACTATGCTTTTCATGATATAGTGCTGAGCTTGTTATCTATACCTAGCCCCTAAATTGATGAGAGTTATTTAAATTGATGTGCACTATTATCTGTTTGCACAATTATTAGCGTATTGCTTGCTATTGCTGATTATATGTACTGTATAAATAAATGTGTAAGGCTTTGTCCTGTTATTGATATACAGTCCTTAGCGCTTTTGATTTTGTTTTTTATTGTTTTTTTTATATTTGTAATAAATTTTGATAATATGTACCAGATTCAACCTTTATAAGTATATATTCGTTATTTTTAGAGCGGACTAGATATTTCCCCTAACTTTGTAGCTGGTTATTTACCATTGCATATAGATATTCAAGATATTTTTATGTTAGAATGAAGTCAAGGGTTACTTTATTGAGAGGCCCCTTGCCAAGGTGAAAAACACTTAGCATTGGTGAAGAGCTAACAAAGATAAATATCCCACTTTGGTGAAATTGGCAAAACCCTACTTATGCACCTCAACAGCCTTTTCTCTGCTGCAGGAAATATAGCTGCAAACAGAGAACCAGCCTTAGCCAGGAGCATGTGGACAGGTTGAGATTTTTGCATTTCAATGCAAAGTTTCTGAAAGAGTGAATAACAGAATGTTATTAAGTGATAGTCTAACTCTTTCTAGTTCTACCTCTTTTCAAACAGTTTGTGGTTTTGTTTAATTATAAAACTGTGCTCTGCTGCTTAAACATTGAAGAAACAGTTTTCTCTTGTTAAGTGTATCCAGTCCACGGATCATCCATTACTTATGGGATATTAACTCCTCCCCAACAGGAAGTGCAAGAGGATTCACCCAGCAGAGCTGCTATATAGCTCCTCCCCTAACTGCCATTACCAGTCATTCTCTTGCACCCAACGAATAGATAGGATGTGTGAGAGGACTGTGGTGATTATACTTAGTTTCATACCTTCAATCAAAAGTTTGTTATTTTATAATAGCACCGGAGTGTGTTATTCCTTCTCTGGTAGAATTTGAAGAATAATCTACCTGAGTTTTTCTATGATTTTAGCCGGAGTAGTTAAGATCATATTGCTGTTTCTCGGCCATCTGAGGAGAGGTAAACTTCAGATCAGGGGACAGCGGGCAGATTAATCTGCAAAGAGGTATGTAGCAGCTTATTATTTTCTGACAATGGAATTGATGAGAAAATTCTGCCATACCGATATAATGTAAACTCAACCTTAAATGCAGTAGCAGCAACTGGTATCAGGCTGTCATGTATGTATATTTTACACTTCAGTATTCTGGGGAATGGCACTTCACTGGAATTATACTGTATGCATAAAACTTTAGCCTAATTTGCAGGGACTAGCAACAGGCTTTTTAATAACACTCAATTTATTAATGTTAAACGTTTTTTGCTGGCATGTAAAATCGTTTAATTTTCTGAGGTACTGGGTGAAAAAATATTTTGGGCACTATTTTTTTCCACTTGGCAGTCGTTTTATTTAATTTATGACAGTTTACTGATCTCTCTCACTGTTATGTTAGTTATCCTTTGCTAATGGGAGCAATCCTTTGCTAAAATTGTGTTTTTTACAAAGATTTGATGCTATAACTTTTCAGTTTATTAATTTTCAACTGTCATAACTTTTTCTGTGCTTCTTATAGGCACAGTACGTTTTCATATTATAGTAAATTACTTGAAAAGTATTTCCAAGTTGCTAGTTTATTTGCTAGTGTGTTAAACATGTCTGATTCAGAGGAAGATATCTGTGCTATATGTGCTAAAGCCAAAGTGGAGCCAAATAGAAATTTATGTACTAACTGTATTGATGCTACTTTAAATAAAAGTCAATCTGTACAAATTGAACATATTTCACCAAACAACGAGGGGAGAGTTATGCCGACTAACTCGCCTCACGTGTCAGTACCTGCATCTCCCGCTCGGGAGGTGCGTGATATTGTAGCGCCGAGTACATCTGGGCGGCCATTACAAATCACATTACAGGATATGGCTACTGTTATGACTGAAGTTTTGGCTAAATTACCAGAACTAAGAGGTAAGCGTGATCACTCTGGGGTGAGAACAGAGTGCGCTGATAATATTAGGGCCATGTCAGACACTGCGTCACAATTTGCAGAACATGAGGACGGAGAGCTTCATTCTGCGGGTGACGGTTCTGATCCAAACAAACTGGATTCAGATATTTCAAATTTTAAATTTAAGCTGGAAAACCTCCGTGTATTACTAGGGGAGGTGTTAGCGGCTCTGAATGATTGTAACACAGTTGCAATACCAGAGAAAATGTGTAGGTTGGATAAATATTTTGCGGTACCAGCGAGTACTGACGTTTTTCCTATACCTAAGAGACTTACTGAAATTGTTACTAAGGAGTGGGATAGACCCGGTGTGCCGTTCTCACCCCCTCCGATATTTAGAAAGATGTTTCCAATAGACGCCACCACACAGGACTTATGGCAAACGGTCCCTAAGGTGGAGGGAGCAGTTTCTACTTTAGCTAAGCGTACCACTATCCCGGTGGAGGATAGCTGTGCCTTTTCAGATCCAATGGATAAAAAGTTAGAGGGTTACCTTAAGAAAATGTTTGTTCAACAAGGTTTTATATTGCAACCTCTTGCATGCATTGCGCCTGTCACGGCTGCAGCAGCATTTTGGTTTGAGTCTCTGGAAGAGACACTTGAATCAGCTCCATTAGATGAGATTACACACAAGCTTAAAGCCCTTAAGTTAGCTAACTCATTTATTTCAGATGCCGTAGTACATTTAACTAAACTTACGGCTAAGAATTCCGGATTCGCCATTCAGGCACGCAGAGCACTGTGGCTAAAATCCTGGTCAGCTGACGTTACTTCTAAATCTAAATTGCTTAATATACCTTTCAAAGGGCAGACCTTATTCGGGCCCGGGTTGAAAGAAATTATCGCTGACATTACAGGAGGTAAAGGCCATGCCCTGCCTCCAGACAGAGCCAAACCTAAGGCTAGACAGTCTAATTTTCGTTCCTTTCGTAATTTCAAAGCAGGAGCAGCATCAACTTCCTCTGCACCAAAACAGGAAGGAGCTGTTGCTCGCTACAGACAAGGCTGGAGACCTAACCAGTCCTGGAACAAGGGCAAGCAGGCCAAGAAACCTGCTGCTGCCCCTAAGACAGCATGAATCGAGGGCCCCCGATCCGGGAACGGATCTAGTGGGGGGCAGACTTTCTCTCTTCGCCCAGGCTTGGGCAAGAGATGTCCAGGATCCCTGGGCGTTAGAGATCATATCTCAGGGATACCTTCTAGACTTCAAATTCTCTCCCCCAAGAGGGAGATTTCATCTGTCAAGGTTGTCAACAAACCAAATAAAGAAAGAGGCGTTTCTACGCTGCGTACAAGATCTTTTATTAATGGGAGTGATCCATCCGGTTCCGCGGTCGGAACAAGGACAAGGGTTTTACTCAAATCTGTTTGTGGTTCCCAAAAAAGAGGGAACTTTCAGGCCAATCTTGGATTTAAAGATCCTAAACATATTCCTAAGAGTTCCATCGTTCAAAATGGAAACTATTCGGACAATTTTACCCATGATCCAAAAGGGTCAGTACATGACCACAGTGGATTTAAAGGATGCTTACCTTCACATACCGATTCACAAAGATCATTACCGGTATCTAAGGTTTGCCTTTCTAGACAGGCATTACCAGTTTGTAGCTCTTCCATTCGGATTGGCTACAGCTCCGAGAATCTTCACAAAGGTTCTGGGTGCTCTTGTGGCGGTACTAAGACCGCGAGGAATTGCGGTAGCTCCGTACCTAGACGACATTCTGATACAAGCTTCAAGCTTTCAAACTGCCAAGTCTCATACAGAGTTAGTACTGGCATTTCTAAGGTCGCATGGATGGAAGGTGAACGAAAAGAAGAGTTCTCTCTTTCCACTCACAAGAGTTCCCTTCTTGGGGACTCTTATAGATTCTGTAGAAATGAAGATTTACCTGACAGAAGACAGGTTAACAAAGCTTCAAAATGCATGCCGTGTCCTTCATTCCATTCAACACCCGTCAGTAGCTCAATGCATGGAGGTGATCGGCTTAATGGTAGCAGCAATGGACATAGTACCCTTTGCACGCCTACATCTCAGACCGCTGCCATTGTGCATGCTAAGTCAGTGGAATGGGGATTACTCAGACTTGTCCCCTACTCTGAATCTGGATCAAGAGACCAGAAATTCTCTTCTATGGTGGCTTTCTCGGCCACATCTGTCCAGGGGGATGCCATTCAGCAGGCCGGACTGGACAATTGTAACAAAAGACGCCAACCTACTAGGTTGGGGCGCTGTCTGGAATTCTCTGAAGGCTCAGGGACAATGGAATCAGGAGGAGAGTCTCCTACCAATAAACATTCTGGAATTGAGAGCAGTTCTCAATGCCCTTTTGGCTTGGCCCCAGTTAACAACTCGGGGGTTCATCAGGTTTCAGTCGGACAACATCACGACTGTAGCTTACATCAACCATCAGGGAGGGACAAGAAGCTCCCTAGCAATGATGTAAGTATCAAAGATAATTCGCTGGGCAGAGTCTCACTCTTGCCACCTGTCTGCAATCCACATCCCGGGAGTGGAGAACTGGGAGGCGGATTTCTTAAGTCGTCAGACTTTTCATCCGGGGGAGTGGGAACTTCATCCGGAGGTCTTTGCCCAAATACTTCGACGTTGGGGCAAACCAGAGATAGATCTCATGGCGTCTCGACAGAACGCCAAGCTTCCTCGTTACGGGTCCAGATCCAGGGATCCGGGAGCGGTTCTGATAGATGCTTTGACAGCACCTTGGACCTTCGGGATGGCTTATGTGTTTCCACCCTTCCCGATGCTTCCTCGATTGATTGCCAGAATCAAACAGGAGAGAGCATCAGTGATTCTAATAGCGCCTGCATGGCCACGCAGGACTTGGTATGCAGATCTAGTGGACATGTCATCCTGTCCACCTTGGTCGCTACCTCTGAAACAGGACCTTCTGATCCAGGGTCCCTTCAAACATCAAAATCTAATTTCTCTGAAGCTGACTGCTTGGAAATTGAACGCTTGATTTTATCAAAACGTGGTTTTTCTGAGTCAGTTATTGATACCTTAATACAGGCTAGGAAGCCTGTTACCAGAAAGATTTACCATAAGATATGGCGCAAATACTTATATTGGTGCGAATCCAAGAGTTACTCATGGAGTAAGGTTAGGATTCCGAGGATATTGTCTTTTCTACAAGAAGGTTTAGAAAAGGGTTTATCCGCTAGTTCCTTAAAGGGACAGATTTCAGCTCTGTCCATTCTTTTACACAAACGTCTGTCAGAAGTTCCGGACGTTCAAGCTTTTTGTCAGGCTTTAGCTAGGATCAAGCCTGTGTTTAAAACTGTTGCTCCACCATGGAGTTTGAACTTAGTTCTTAATGTTTTACAGGGGGTTCCGTTTGTACCCCTTCATTCCATTGATATCAAGTTGTTATCTTGGAAAGTTCTGATTTTAATGGCGATTTCCTCGGCTCGAAGAGTCTCTGAGTTATCTGCCTTACATTGTGATTCTCCTTATCTGATTTTTCATTCAGACAAGGTAGTTCTGCGTACTAAACCTGGGTTCCTACCTAAGGTGGTCACTAACAGGAATATCAATCAAGAGATTGTGGTTACATCTTTGTGTCCTAATCCTTCTTCGAAAAAGGAACGTCTGCTACACAATCTAGATGTAGTCCGTGCCCTGAAATTTTATCTACAGGCAACTAAGGTTTTTCGACAAACGTCTTCCCTGTTTGTCGTTTATTCTGGTCAGAGGAGAGGTCAAAAAGCTTCGGCTACCTCTCTCTCCTTTTGGCTTCGTAGCATAATACGGTTAGCCTATGAGACTGCTGGACAGCAGCCTCCTGAAAGAATTACAGCACATTCTACTAGAGCTGTGGCTTCCACTTGGGCCTTTAAGAATGAGGCTTCTGTTGAACAGATTTGCAAGGCTGCAACTTGGTCTTCTCTTCATACTTTTTCCAAATTTTACAAATTTGACACTTTTGCTTCTTCGGAGGCTGTTTTTGGGAGAAAGGTTCTTCAGGCAGTGGTTCCTTCCGTATAAAGAGCCTGCCTGTCCCTCCCGTCATCCGTGTACTTTAGCTTTGGTATTGGTATCCCATAAGTAATGGATGATCCGTGGACTGGATACACTTAACAAGAGAAAACATAATTTATGCTTACCTGATAAATTTATTTCTCTTGTAGTGTATCCAGTCCACGGCCCGCCCTGTCACTTTAAGGCAGGTAATTTTTCCATTAAACTACAGTCACCACTGCACCCTATGGTTTTCCTTTCTCTGCATGTTTTCGGTCGAATGACTGGTAATGGCAGTTAGGGGAGGAGCTATATAGCAGCTCTGCTGGGTGAATCCTCTTGCACTTCCTGTTGGGGAGGAGTTAATATCCCATAAGTAATGGATGATCCGTGGACTGGATACACTACAAGAGAAATAAATTTATCAGGTAAGCATAAATTATGTTGTGTTAATGTAAAGTTTTAGTCTGAAGTTTATATTTGTAACACTCATTATGTGGATTTTATTTAAAACATAGAAAACTATTATTGATTCTCTTTTTATCCGATTAGTCGATTAATCGAAAACATAATGGGCCGATAAATCGATTATAAAAATAATCGTTAGTTGCAGCCCTAATATATATATATATATATATATATATATATATATATATATATATATATATATATATATATATATATATATATATATATATATAATCATGTGTATGTACAGTATCTCACAAAAGTGAGTACACCCCTCACATTTTTGTAAATGTTTTATTGTATATTTTCATGTGACAACACTGAAGAAATGACACTTTGCTATAATGTAAAGTAGTGAGTGTACAGCCTGTGTAAATTTGCTGTCCCCTCAAAATAACTCAACACACAGCCATTAATGTCTAAACCGTTGGCATCAAAAGTGAGTGCACACCTAAGTGGAAATGTCCAAATTTTGCCCAAAGTGTCAATATTTTATGTGGCCACTATTATTTTCTAACACTGCTTTAACCCTCTTGGGCATGGAGTTCACCAGAGCTTCACAGGTTGCCACTGGAGTCCTTCTTTCACTCCTCCATGAAGACATCACGGAGCTGGTGGATGTTAGAGACCTTGCGCTCCCCCACCTTCCGTTTGAGGGTGCCCCACAGGTGCTCAATAGGGTTTAGATCTGGAGACATGCTTGGCCAGTCTATCACCTTTACCCTCAGCTTCTTAAGCAAGGCAGTGGTCGTCTTGGAGGTGTGTTTGGGGTCGTTATCATGTTGGAATATAGCCCTGTGGCCCAGTCTCTGAAGGGAGGGGATCAGTATGTCACAGTAGGTGTTGGCATTAATGGTTCCCTCAATGAACTGTAGCTCCCCAGAGCCAGCAGCACTCATGCAGGCCCAGACCATG